>NW_025779248.1:0-5000 GCF_021130785.1 Homalodisca vitripennis
AGAAGTTATATTTTCTTGATGAGGGGCAACGAGGAAAATTCATTTTGTAGTACCGGACATATAATAGTTTGAAACCGAAATGCTCCAATACACGCTAAACTTGATAAAAGAGTAAGTATCCAAACCTGTGATCTGAAAAGTAAAATAACGTGTATCTGATCGTATGCCTACTTACGTTTAAAATATATCAAAGACGAACCATCCTATCACATCATAAATGCTTTGACAAAGTTATCTACGGACTCAGTAACAGATAGTATATAAATAAAAATGAACAGCTCTATCCAAGAAGTAAATATATTTACTGATAATTTAACATATCATATGAAATAGCGGTACCATCTAGTCTTCGTATGTATGATTGAGTAATCTCATGTTGATATTAAGGTACATGTAAAATCCTTTCTCTTTGATTTAAATGAAGTTCAATACTTAACTCCTATGAAACTCTAAGACTTGTCTTAATATCTTTCTAAACTTAGGCAGACCAAGGCTTTACAACTTAATTTGGTCTGACAATGTTAATATAGACGTTCTAATAAGTGGAAATCCCTAAGCCCCTAAACAAATCAATCTTCCAAAGCTCATCTCCTTCGCAAATTATTATTCTAGGAGAATTAAACTTAGTTGATTTCAGAGCCTGGTGAATTGAACATCTTAGGCAAACATAACTGAGATACACCTGCTAGATAAACTAAACAAGTAATTATATTAATCCCGTACTTATATTAAATCCCGTACTTATATTACACTCTAGGTGACTCCAGATTTAAAGAAAATATACATAATTTAAAACATAAGTCACTATCTTGCAGACGATTTTATTTTATGACAAAATTTTACTCGTGATTATACCCTACATTTTTGTAACCTCTAATTTCTCTTAAAACATCTTTTTGGCCAAATAGTATAGGTTAATATTAACTGGCAAATATTCTGAAAAATTTATTTTCCTTTTCCTTTGATCATTTAAGAATTTTAAATTCTAGACAGCCTATTATAAAAATGTTTACAATTTATTGTCATTTTTTCTTTCATTCATATTACGCAAAACTACAAGACTTAAAACAATATAATGAAGAAAATGAGTAGTAAATAAAGCAATATTTCTTTTGAAGCAATTTGTATACTTGCACTTAGAACCAGGACTTCTATACTAGCTATCAATTAATTCCAGAGGCGGCCTTAATATTGTTGGTAAATATATTGTCAGTACACACGGAAACTTAATTTAACACATATTCACCAGAACCCAGACACAGACACCAGACAAGGAGACAGAGGAAAAGTTTTAAATGGAATCATAGGTACAGTTTGCATATCAAACTAAAGTTCTCTATATAACATATATAGAAGTAATTCTATCCTACTTACTCTGCTTAGTTTATACAATAATTGTATTTTATTTCTTTATGAAAGTTAGATGTCATATAAACTAGTTATTGGTAAATAATGTATTATTGACTAATGTAAAATCTGAAAAATGATTACTTTGTAAATAAAATGCATAAGAAAAAATATTTTGCAGAGCCGTACATGTAATTAAAATGATCTATAAACATTATGAATAAAAATTAAATCTGAAAGAGCAGGATATAAAAAACATTGAAAATGCCTTAATCCCTATAGTTAAACTCATGTTTCCGCCTTTTTATTTTGCTAGTAGCAATTAACCACGGCTTTTCAAGCAGTTTCTTATTTAATTAAAGGTACACATGGTTATAACCATTATAAATGAAATCTTTATCACTGCTAAAAATGATCAGCATCCTCTGAAAAATTGTACAACCTCCTAATAATCATAGATTATCTAAAATTTAAGTTTGAAGAACAATGTTTTGAGCCCCTGAATTCAGTTTGTATTTATCAGTCAGTAACATTTATTTATAAAAGTTATAATATTGTAATGCTCTCCTAATATGTGACGTAAGCAAGGGAACATTTCCAATCATTTCCAATATATTGCAACATTTCAGGAAAATGAAGGTAGATATTATGATTGATCTTTATTCAAAATTAATAGATACATCGATCGTTTAAGAGATATTTTAAATGTTTTGAACGTTATTTCAGGTCTTGATATCGAGTCAGGAATAATTTATGTAACCGCTCTTTACTTCGGTATATCAATGTATACTGCGTTGTAAAATCCTAAAATTAATAATTAAATACCCCCTCTACTAACAGAAACGTACACTTGTGTTAAAAATTAAGCAATATTTATGTTACGAGCTCTCTTTAGGTTACAGAGTGGCCTTTGTCTATGAACAATGCCCTGTCAAAAGGCCTGAAATGTAAAGTTCGGCCTAGTTTACAACTGATCGTTATTAGAAAATGTAATATTGCGCAATATTTAATCATACATTTACCAACTAACAATTCGTCCGAAATAGTTTCATACAAGTCCTATTGTAGGCAAATTATTCAGGAATAATATGTACGATGTATGAAGTTAAATAAATAATCTTCGTTCGTTTAAATAAATAAGGATGTTAACAAACCAACATTTTAAAAATAGTTTAATTCTTTTCTTAAAGACTAAGATTTGTGGGGCTCTTTTCTCAGTTTAAATTCTAATAATATTTTTTTGTTTAAAAAAAGGACAAATATACCTATAACATTCCATATATGGTTTTATTAACAGGCAAATGTTATTATTTCAGTGAGAGAAATATAAATTATTTTGTAAAACACAAATTTAAAATGGTATTGAAATTAAATTCTACAAATTTTTGGATGTTATCTAACGGAAATTGACATATTGTTTTATAGCAAATTGCATAAAGTGTATGTATAATTTCATTAGAAAGGAATGTGTATTCAATAAATTTCTAAGTTTTATACTTCTCATAGTTTCTTATACATAAATAATAGCAAGCATACGAGTAAATAACATTTTACTACTCAGCAAGGTAAAACAAATGATGCTACATACAATATAAAGCAAGACACTCACGTGTATTCAGAGGTAGTTTATTCTCTTGTACTCAATTGTCTTAATGTACAACTTCCATCTGGCTTTCTTCTTTATACAAATCATTTAAATTTAAAATATGTTTAAAAGGTCCACATGTGTATATCTAATTGTTTATTATTTATTTATTTAGAGGTTAATGTACACTGATGATGGTTAAAAACCGAATCACGTGTATGTAATAAAAAGTTTTAATTTAAAAGGGTTTTAGTTATTTTCATTACATTAATATACAAATTTATTGATTCTTTATACACTTATTAAAATATTTTTCATTGAGGGATGTTATTTATTGTTTAATGGGTTAAAGGCCCGTTTATATCTGGGTGACATATACTCTTAGTAGTGAAATATTGTATTCATATCAACATATTTGGATTTATTTGGATTTATATCAACATAAGTTACCATTCTTAGAATTAACCAAAGTGTGTTCAAAATATTATTAGTTGTAGTTTTTACAATTTTTAATAACTACGATACAATAAATTCAAACAAACATACAATTACATGCAATATTGTACTAATATATTTTGTTAATTTTAAACCCCAATAACCTATATGTTGGTAAGTATTAAGTTATAGAGTGGTTTTACTATGACAATTTTAGATTTTTCTAATAGAGTCTAGGTTTTAATTTAAGCATTTTAATAAAACCATGTTCAAGTAAACCATAACTGCTGTTGCAATACAGTAGGCCTACATAAGAGATTTTTATTTAATGTTATTTTCAACAATAATCAAATCAACTCATTAATAACTCTAATACGTAATAGGTGACAAATTTATTCACATTTTTATTATTAAAAACTTGCCTTATGCATTTATCATATGGTATTAATTAAATGTAAACTGACAAGAATACTGAGTTACTGGTAACAGCAACATCGATTTGGAATCTTAAAGTTAAAAAAACAATGTTGACATCACATTTTTAACAATTCAGTGTATTGTATAATGACATATTTTCATAAAACCACGTTAATGTACCGATAAGTGTCTGCAATTTAATATTATTTTAATCGATAAACCCGGTTTTCGCTGGAATAAATACACAATACCTAGCTCAACTAACAAAAAGGATTTAAAGCTTACCTCCAGTCCATTAAACTTTAATCACGTGGATCCACGATTTTTTTCTTTCACTGAGGATGCTCAAGATTTCCAATAAGAGGTTACTCTTGAACCTAATGTTTCCAATTGATGTCTTATGTTTCATTTCGTAATGTTTTCATGATTAAGTCAAAATGGGATTTAAAAGCAATAATATTACCATACTGTTTAAATTAATTTAAAACTTAAATTTACCACTTATTTTAAAACTTGAATTTATCACATAATTTAAAACTTAAATTTAAATTACATGAGTAAATCAATAATACATCATCTTTCATGATGTACCCTTTTAGAAATTGCACTGCTTACTACATAAAATGTGTTTTTATTTGTAAGTACTGTAAATTAAAAATCTTCCTTTAAAAATAGTCTCGTATTAGGCTATTATAATTTTAGAAATTTTTATCTCTTACATTTGCGGCGTAACAGTAGATTTAAGCTTATCTGAAATAATTCTGTAGTGAATATGTATTATTAAGATGGCCCCGTTTCCTATTTTATCAGCAGTATATTTAATTGGAGATAAATAAAATTAACATTACAATAATTACAATCATCAAAAAAAAGTTACATATATCCTGTATCATTATGATTCTTAAAGCTTAAAATTGTAGTAGGAGATACAAGCGAGGAATTATTGTTTATATATAGTTGTAGTTTGATAAGATTACAATAATTTGTACGGTTATCAAATACGCTTTATATTATTATGCTCAATATTATCTCTACTTGTAATTTAATGTTGTATAATATTATTGAATGAGTTTTATTATTATTATATTAGTTTTAGGACTTCAAAATGTATTTAAACTAAGTTTACGAAGTCAGCTTTAAATTTACTGTCTGTTAAATAATTATTTTTTATGAGGATTGCATTTTTTATTGGGTTGTTCCAAAAATTATCTATAAT
>NW_025779248.1:10000-62324 GCF_021130785.1 Homalodisca vitripennis
TAAACTAGTGTGAAGAGACGAAATATTTCTTGAGATATTTTACGGATAGTTAAGCTACGTGTGATACTAGGTCACGTTTTAAAATCTTATACAATTTTCCAAAGTTTGTTTACATAATTATATATTCTGCAATAATATATTTCCCATAATTGTTACCCATAAGACTATTTTCCACATTATTACAGCCATAAACTACGTAAAGGCACTTATTAGTGTTAAAACATACTTTATTCAAACATTTCAAATAATAATCATAATCATACCTTCAACTTCTATCAAGTCATACTCTAAAAAAAAACATTTTTTTCCTTCTTGGAACAAGGCAGCGTCATTCATCATAATTCTTGTGTGATAGGACTTTCAAATATTGATTTTTTCTTCAAATATTTATTTCTTTGTTTGTTTGCGTGCTGTTTTATAAAATTTAAACCATGACGACTTCGGATGGATCACTCTTGCATTTAAATACTTTAATTTACGACGGAATTTTACTTTTATGACGTTAAAACTATAGTAGGTTTTATGATTTACATTTCATTATATTAATTTGTATTTATATAAATGAATGTTTATTTATGTTAATGAAATATTTTACCTAACGTTCAGCTAAATCCCTCAGAGAAATATATTACTATCCCCTCAAGTAACATATTTTTTCAACACTCAGCCAATCAAAGCAAATAGAGTAAAGCAATGTTCACACTTAACATTTATAACAATGGTATAACCAAATGCGTTGGTTACTCATACTCGTACTTTTTAAAACAAGCTATTACTAATACATATTCCATACGGTAATCAGTAGTTACACTGATCAAGAAAAATTATTCATAGTTAATAATGTTTGTTCTTAAAATGTGATATCTTTCAGATTGGGTTCAACTTCATATGTTTCTTACAAATTTAAATTAATTTGTAAGCCATGTGCCACTACAGGTTCCTCTGTCTTTTTATGTTTATATGCAAAACTGTGCCCTGTCATCCTTGATATACTATAAACATTTATTGTTGAGCTAATGTAATCTTTAGGGGATAACTTGCATTGAATTTGATAAACAATAATTTTTTATTCACAGGATAATTATTCAAATATACTGTAAGATTTTTGTGTAGAGCTACTTTTAAATGCTTTTGACGTAAGGCACACGCTGCATACTAAACACTTGGGTTTATTTTAAGTATGTAATCCAACTGTTACCTTTTCTTGTTCTTTGTGCTTTGGTAGTTTTAGATGTACTAAAACATCTTTCAAATCTGGTGATTGTCTGTCTTGTTTATGGAATGTATTTGAAAATGGTGTTGCAGAGCTGTCCAATAAACTGTATCTACTCAAGGAATATTGTTAATTTAATATAGTTCTGGGTTTTATTTTGTTAACAACTTTCTAGCATTACTTGTTAGAAATTTTTATAAGTTTACATGGGTAACTCCTTCTAGAAATCGCTGATAATAAATTTGTAATATATTATTCTAAGTAATATTTTTAATTGGGAAAATTTTGAGCTCTTTTTTGCTATATATACATACAGTGAGTCCATTGGCATTATCCATTGGAAATTAAACCTCTCCTGGACTTGCATTCCCTCATTAAGTACCGCACAGAAGCCGTTGGCGTTGTAGCTACTGTAATCCTAACTAATTTGAGGATAGATTTAGATGATTATATGCTGAGTGTTTGGAACTGAGGTTTTAAGGTGTTCACTGATAGCTGTAAGAGCTCTTGAACTAACTTCAGACTAGTAATAAATGTTTTAATTAGTGTAATAAGCAAATATGACAGATAATTTGTTATGTTTTTGTAAATTATTAAGAAATCCGCATTAAATAAAAAATATAATAGGTATAGTAATTTACGGTAACTACCATGACAATAGTTCAAGTGCAAAAACTAAAAATATACATATGTGATGGTAATATTATTTCCTCCGACAGCTAATATTAAAAAAGATTAAGCATAATAAGCTTTTTGAAAGAGAAGTTAGCCTTTAGACAGAAATAATTTTAGTATGCTGTCCAAACTGGCCCAAAAATGAAGTAAAAAGTATTAAAAGGCACTGTATGTAAATTAATGTAAATATTCTTACAATATTTAGTTCAGAATTTTAATAAAAAGACGTGTCATTAAAAACACAAAGAGATGAAAAGAAATGAAATATTTCTGTATTTGAGGCGAAATTAGGGCCTCATGGCCCTTTCTTACATTTAACCTCATACAGTAGCTATAACAAATATTCTTATTTTTTAAATAATAATAAAACTAAATATTTTGCTGTAAACATTTAAAATATGAATATCGAAAAGTACAACTTTATTGAAGAATATAAACTAAAAAATATATAATGATTAAAAAGGGTATATATACTTATTTTTAAACACATACTCAGACAAAAATAATAACATATACGTTTATATAATGAATATTACAAACATACTACCCTAACACACACAACTACTCATGCCAGTGCAACCCCAGCGAAAGAGACCTATGCCGACCCCGCCCCAACCATCTGCCCCTGATAGTGCTCCCTCAGCGACGCCACGAACCGAGGACGACTCTCTAATGATGTTTATGGTACGAGGAAGGGAATTCCACTGACGACATGCCGTTACTACAAAAGAATTGTCATATACAGTAGTTCTGTGCAACAACATGCGGAGCACAGACGAACCAGAGCGAGTTCTATCCACACCACTTTGAGAGACAAATTGGAAATCGTTTTAAAAAAATAATTTGGAAAGCCAGAATTTAAAATTTAATGGACCAATATTAAGATTTTTATTGATCTGAGGTCATTTAACTTCAAGATCTTTGAATTAATATAATAGGGCGTTATATGCTCATCCCTCCTGAGATCAAATGCATATCTCATACAATAATTTTGGGTTCTCTGGAGTTTTTTCGCCCAAAGCCACAGTCATGTCGTTCATCACACTATTACAGTAAGAAAATGAGGCAGTATGAGTACTTTAACCAACAACAGTTTTATGTGAAGCGGCAAAAACCTCTGCAGTTTTTTCAGGGAATGTATTGATGCAAAAACTTTCTTACAATTCTCTGTCACTGCATCAGTCCAGCTAAGAGTACAATTTATTGTCAGTCCTAAGTTCTTAACTTTATCGTAATAAGGTAGTACGGTTCCATTCACAGTAACGTTACGTATAGATGTAAAATCTATCAAAGATCGAGAGCGGTAATGAGAAATCACAATTGATTTAGTTTTTTCGTGGTTTAGTTTAAGTCCATATTTACAAGTCCAGTCCAGTATATTTTTTATATCAGAGTTGATCATGGTAATGCCAACATCGATTTGTTGTGTGTTAACATGGACATATATCTGGAGGTCATCAGCATACATGTGGGACTTGCAGTGTACCAGTACCGTGCTCAAGTCATTAACGTACAACACAAACAAGAGAGGACCAAGTATGGAACCCTGAGGAACACCACACCCAACACTCAGCCAGTCGGATGTTACGTTCACCTACCTGTACACACTGCCTTCTGCCAGACAGATAAGACCTTAGCCATTTCAGGACATTTTCTGAAAAACCAATGATTCTAAATTTTGCCAATAGTAGTCCTGTAGTTTAAACAATCAAAAGCCTTTGAGAAATCAATGAGTGTCAGTATTGTGCTTAGTTTTTGGTCCATTGTGAAATCGTATATCGTCAGTGACTCTCAGCAAAGCAGTTTCAGTACTATGTCCTGGTCGAAATCCTGATTTTAAATCATTTAGAATGTTATTTCGTGTTAAGTAATCAGTAATCTGGCAGTGCACAAGTTTTTTCGAGGCCTTTGGATAGAGCAGGCAGAATACTAATGGGTCTGAAGTCTTGGCTAGATGTTGGAACTGAGGTCTTGTTCAATGGGAGGACAATAGCAGACTTCCAAAGTGAAGGGAAAATACCTTGTCTCAGTGACATGTTGAAAATGTATGTGATTATTGGGTGAGTTGCAAAAAGAATGTTTTTTATTAATTGTATTTTAATGCCGTCAGACCCTTCAGCATTACTGCCAATACGGCGAATTGACATTCGACGGCGTTTGAAAGTAAATTTTTCTTGTTTGTGCCGATTGATAGGTATATTTAGAAGTTCATTTACATAATCAGAAACTTGGTTTGTATTGACAGTCTGACAACAAGCAAAAAATAGTTATTAAGATCATTTACGGGTAATTGGATCAGAGGAGAAGCGCGGTCTTTGCCCAAACCAAGTTTAATAACATTGCGCCACAAATCACTAGATGTCTGTTTCTTTTCAAACAGTTTACGTGTGTATCTCAGTCTGGAATTTCGTAGAAGTTGTTTGACTCTATTCCTATTTTGTCAATATTGAACCATTAAAACGGGGTCACGAGCTCGTCGAGCTCTCCTATACAGTGAATCACGTTGAGCCTTCAAGCTAAGAATTTTCACAACACACGTGATCCAAGGCACTGGGCGCCGCTTCGTTATACGTTTGGTAACAATTGGTGCATGTTTATCGTATAGCCGCAGAATGGTGGTGTTAAATGATTTAACCATGTCATCGACAGATTGCAATATCTGTAGATTCTGCCATGGGGACGAATAAACATCATACATAAAAGAGGCTTCGTTCATTTTTTTTAAATCTCTGTATTTAATAAATTTTATTTTTGGCTTTGGAACTTTGACCTTGATAACACAGTACACAAGATCGTCACGTGAAACGGCTGGAATTGGAAGCTGCCCTAGATGCGTCAGGTCAGAGGGGTTAGTGACAACTAGAAGGTCCAGAAGGGTGTCTGACTCGGCAGTGTGATGTGTCGGGCCTAGTGGCAGTATAGTCTTGTTAGTAGAGTCGAACATTGTTATAAGTTGCCTAGTATTATAATCTGTCTTTTTTAGTAAGTTTGTGTTAAAGTCACTCATGATCAAGACTCGACTGTAGCCGGGCAAGTGGTGTAAGACAGAATTTTCAAAGTCTATCAGATGACCTATTCTGGGAGGCCGATAGCACACACCGATCAATAGAACATCCGATACAGATAAACAAATTTCAATGAACATGAACTCAGGCCTGGCCGAGTATTCAGAGGGAGATGCGGACAAAAGCCTACACCTCAGACCCTCTCTGACATAAACCGCAACACCGCCACCAATCTTTAGAATTATGTCATTTCTCAGCAGCACATAGCCAGAGAGGGCCACCTCACTTGACGAAACACTCGGCTTAATCCATGATTCTGATACGCCAATAATGTCAAATGTTTGAGGTCGAAAAATTTTTCTGATTTCGTCTATATGTCCAGGCAGTGATTGAGCGTTAATATGAGCAGCTTTAAAGAGTTTGTGATAAGGAGACAGTGTTGAGGACAGGAGTTGAGCTGTGGAGATCACGTTTTAAAGGAAGGGAAGAGAGGGCCGGCCCAGGACATTTATGGATCCGCTAAAATGGATCCGCTGGTAGCAGTGGCTGGACACGGCCGACCAGGCAACCGCACACAAGCTGAACCGGCAGGAGCTCCTGTACACGCACACCCTCAAACATACATTCATACAACATATCATAAAAACCAGATTTCAGAAATAGATATATACAAAGGAAAAAACAAACAATTTTATGATAACTAACGATCGTACCTATGATCTATAGCACTTTAAAGCTCTAAGCTCATTAGTGTAGAAAAAATTATATTTAAAATTTCCAGGGGATCGAGATGATTAAGTAAATTAATAATATTGCATAATTTAGGACAGTGATATAATCAATGCACTATAAGTATATAGTAAAAATAAATTTAGAAATAAAATTAAGTATAAATAAACAGTAAATTTAGTATTTGCTGTCCTGACATAGAATTTAAAATATAAGATTAAAACAAAATATGGATATGTAACATTATTAGAGATAAATTATTAAGGAATACATGTCTACTGTACATATTAAAATTAATATTTAATTAGATTAAAGGCAGTAACGGTGAGTTTTTGTATTTTTTATGAATTTGTTTGATTTGAGTCCAATTTGTTTTATTATTACTTTACTTTTACTACAGATATGTCGATCTGATGATGTGTTACAAAAATTAAATTCTGAATTATTGGAGTGTTCATTCATAAAATAACCAACACTCATTATGATTAGTATTATTTTTTAAAAAAACCTGCTGATTCACAAGTTTACCGATGTTTATACAAATTTAAAATAATATTTCAAATATATAGCTTAATAAATAATACGTTTAAATTAGAGTTATTATTAATAAACCTAATAATGCAAAAATTTCTGTAAAAAATGTTGTAAGAATATTGACATTTATTCATATACGGTCCCTTTTAATACTTTTTACTTCGTTTTTGGCCAATTGGGACAGCATACTAAAATTATTTCTCGAAAAATCCTGTATCCTTCAAAATCCTTCCATAGTCAAAAAAAAACTTCTAACAAAGAATTAGTATGAACCTTTGAGAGGTAACATGATTTTCTGCAATATTCCTTCTCGTTTAGAAATAAACTTTATATAATTTGTAATAAATGTAAATAACATTTGTTTTATACATCGTCAAGACTTTTAAAACTAAAAAGAAAGAGAAAAAGATACAATAAACAGTGATACAATAGTTTTAGGCTATTTTCTACCATGTATAAGAATATAGAGTAAATGCTATTGGATAAATGTGTGTTGCCTTACACTAAAATCTTAATTTTAGTATCGTATTTACATGACGGAAGCATGGTACTTTAAAAGTATACACCCATCTTCGTTCATAAGGTCTTTATGTTACATTTACTTTCCAATATGTAAAACAATATATTACAACTACAGTAGACATCATATATGAGATAAGCTCGGTCACGCTATCAGTTTTGCTTCAATCTAACTATTGTTAGTGGAGAATAGCCTTGTTTCGGTTCAGTGCAACGAAGGCTTTGCGTAACTAACACCATCAAAATAGAATTATAACAGAACCGATTTACAGTGTGCTTGTAATTTATTTCTTCAGCATTCGCGTATCTGTAATTTAATTATTTATTTACAATTTATTAATCTGAGTGACTAATAAGTATACAGTGATCTTTTAAAAAGTTTGTAAAAAATTAAAAAATCTTATAAAAATAGTATTCAAATACAACTAAAGAAATAAATATTACTAAACCTGATCAAAAACGTATTTTAAAATGTCATTATCGTTTTACTAAATTACCTTAACTTAAAAAAGTGTTCCAATCCAAGAGGAGATTTGTAAAATATGGAGATCACTTTATAATATCATAATGTAATGCAGAAGAATTTAATTACTGCAAAATTCAATCAAAACTTTTGCTAAGTGCAACAGGATTTCATCATGATTTCAGCATTAAATCATCCCCAACTCCCTTGAATAGAGCCAATTACACGTGTGATGAGGCTTCCAAGGAACAAAATCGAAAAAAACCACGTAAATGTTTTGGAATGGGAAAAATATATATTATCATAAAGGAAGGGACACAAGGTAAGTTCAGATTAGAATCAATTGGTTTGAAATGATCTTTAAATTGATTCAGACTTGTAAAAATTTGCACGAATAAATGGTACAATAAGAAACTTGCCTACCTTGAGGAACACCTTCCCGCGAGACAAATGAAATTCGCATCGTTCTTTGCAATCAGTTACACTGCAGCCTATTTTCAACCAAGAAATTTGTTCATTGGGTTATTATAGTAAAACAATAATCATTTTTTAGAGTGAATATTTAATGTATGGTTTTCCGTTATTGTTTTATAGTATATCATAGGTCTACTTGTTCTCACTCTGTTACCTGTTGCTGTTATGGCTATTGTTCTGTCACTATATAAATGTATTAAAATGTATTCCCACTATGTAATATTGATTCTATTGTTATTTACTGTCTATTATTGTTGCATGTTCGTATATTATATTAACTGATTGTTGTTGGTCTGGTGTTATGGGATTGAGATATTTCAGCCTATCCTAATTGCTGCTACTTTACTTATTGATTGATTGTATTGTTGAGTTATTATTATTATTGTTATTGTTATTAATTATCATATTTAAAAAATATTTGTCTTGTATATATTTTTGTCTGTATTATGATTATTTATTGTGTTAGTCAGTATATTATTACAAACTTTCTGCCATGACGAATTTTAATGTCTGTAATTTAAATGGTGTTGACCATTAAATAAATAATAATACAACTCCACCAGTTCCATTGTGGTGTAGAAAGAACCATTTATTAAAATACTGTAACGGCACAAGTCTACTGTACCTGCCCTTCTCCGTAGCATCAATCACATTACTAAATCGGAAATCGGAAGCGTCTAAATTCTGGTGGCTTCTTAACGTCGAAGAAATCCAGAAATTTCAACATAGATAACTACCGGAGGGTTTTGTATGTCTAATAGAAAGCTTTTGGACGCTGAGATATTCAATAGCCGATAAATTAACATTAGGAGCCTTTAGCGACAAAAGGGTTTCAAAAAACTGGAAACTTCTAGATGTTCAAAAGGCATAGTAATCACAGCCTTGGAATTAAAAGCAATTAGCAATTAAATTAGCGTTTTTTCGAGGACACGTGTCTTTAAAATTGTGAGGACTAGAAAGTTTACACCATTGGAGATGACATGCTTCAGGGGCAGAACGTTGCTGCTTACCCAGAGCTTTTGAAGTTGTGGAGCTTAAAGAGGACAGGAATTACAGGGAATATGAGTACGGAAGTTTCTTGAGTATATGATGTATCTGAGGTTAATAGTCTAAACTTAAAAGCTAGGCTCTTTCAGATATTGCTATTTTATTACAGAATGTATTGAATTTAAGTAATGGAATTCTATTCCAATTACAAAATTAAAGTTTTAGTCAGTTGGTAATGTACTTGCTTCAAAGAACGAGACCGTCCTCAAAGGCAATTTAAGGGTTAGACAATCTTTATAGAGGTTTAGGTAATATATGTTTGGTTAGGATTATATAAACAGTAAATTGCTTAGCATATTATAATTTTTATATTCTTATTATTCATTATAGGTGATGGATTTATAACTGAAGTATATAACTAATTTGCATAAAACATAGAACGCTCACTAAATAAAATGACTTTTGTTGATATCGAAAGTCAAAGTCACACTCAAAATTTAATCCATCATGTTCACAACGGAAAGTAATTTATGAGGTTCATTAGCTTAAGTGACTGCCCCAAAGTGAATTTTCTAATAACACAGGCCAACGAAAAATTTTTTTGTGAAAACTTTTTTTACTTTAATAGCTGATTTTTATAGATTTTTATGTGCTGAATCCAAATCTGGCCTTAGTTTTTTTGTATCACCCATAGTTTTTCTGCAATTTGGGTTTTTATGTAGTATACATTTTTATGTAGTTTCTTATGTAGTATAAATACGGTATATGGTGAAATTAATGAAACACTATGTTACATCATAATTATGAATATATTAATACAATAGGTTACTTGAAAGAGTTATACATATGGTATAATACAGGTTCCATTAGTCATCTGGGATTGGTTTGTATTTTCTTTCCCTCTTTTCTTTGAAACTTCTTGTGTAGCTTTTTCTACGATGAGGTCGCCTGCTGAACTTCTCTGTGAAGTGACCAACAGTAGTCCCCCATCATGTTAGTGTTCCAGCGGCCCTGATAGCGTTTTTCCATCAGTTTTAATGTCCTGGTGAAAACGCTCTCCTTGCTCCTCACTTACATCGCCCAAGTTTTCCGGGAAGTAATCAAGATGACTGTTCAGGAAGTAAACTTTCAGGCTCATCAAACATCCTAACTTTTTAAAGTTCTTTAACATGTTAGCAACAATAGCAACATATTCTGGATCTTTTTTATTCCCCAAGAACTTGGTAACCACTTGCTTGAATGACACCCATGCTTCTTTCTCATTTGAGGTCATTGTCGATTCAAAGTTAAGGTCTAACATCATTTTTTCTAATATATGGTCCGACAAAGACGCCTTCTTTCAGTTTAGCTTCTGAAAGGGTGGTGGAAACTTTAGGCAGAGATACATAAAACATGGCCCATCTTTAGGCAAAGCCTTGACAAACTGTTTCATGAGGCCTAACTTTATGTGAAGAGGTGGTAGGAGCACTTTTTTTGGATCTACGAGGTTTTTGCGAAGAATGTCCTTTTCACCTGGTTTTAAAGATTCCCTAGCAGGCCAGTTCTTTTTGCACCAATGTTGATCTCTAGCCCTACTGTCCCATTCACACAAGAAACATGGAAACTTGGTAAAACCACCTTGTTGACCAAGTAGCATACATGTTTACTTTTAAATCACCACATATCATCCAACCATGATCACAATAGCCTATTTTATTCAGCACTATTTCTAGGTTTTCATAGCTTTCTTTCATGTGTAACAGAATGACCAACAGGTATAGATGCGTACTGGTTTCCATTGTGTAATAAAACAGCCTTTAAACTTCTTTTGGATGAGTCAATGAACAGCCTCCAGTCTTCCTTTTTGTACTCAACACCAAATTCATTCATCAGACCTGGAATGTCTGTACAGTACACCAAATCACCATCTTGTTCAAAAAACTTTGAAAATTGTTGCTCTCTCTTTCTATACACATAAATGCTGGTTCCAGCACCCAAAAAGTTCTTTTCTTTTAGTCTAGAGCCAAGCAATTCAGCTTTTTCTTTAGTTAAGCCTAGATCCCTAACCAAGTCATTAAGTTCAATCTGAGTAAACAATTTAGGCTCTACATTTTCTGTAATACATCGAAATTCTTCATCATCTTGTTCATCTAACTCAGATTCTACATCATAAGATGGTTCAGTTTGAATGGAATCCAAATCATCTGGAGGTTCAGGGACCGGCAAATCTTGACCGTGTTTCACTGGTCGGATGGCAGACATAAGGTTAGGGTAGCTTATTACCTTCTTATTTTTTGAGTTGTGACCAGTTACATCAACACTGCAAAAGTAACAATCATCAGAATGATTTCTTGGCTCTCTCCATATCATAGGAACAGCAAATTTGAAGGATTTTTTCTCCTTTTT
The DNA here is from genome assembly GCF_021130785.1 of Homalodisca vitripennis. Lineage (NCBI taxonomy): Eukaryota > Metazoa > Arthropoda > Insecta > Hemiptera > Cicadellidae > Homalodisca > Homalodisca vitripennis. The sequence continues at coordinate 20,985 of NW_025779248.1, forward strand.
TGACCATTTTCTTAGATCTTCAACACATACATAACATACCTTATGCGGCGCCCAATATTTATCCTGATCTCCAAGTAAAGTTCCAAAGTATGATCGATAAACCTTTTTCACAAAGTCCGTAATGTTTCTTTGGTGTTTTTTAATCACAAACTGACCACAAATATAACAAAAACTGTCAACAGAGTTTTTTACAACCGCGGTTAGACATTGTGTTGAGCACGTGTACAAAAACCGTGAAAGTGAGGTTAGATTGACAATAAACAAACATCAGCTGTTAACGTTCAAATGGAATCTACCTTTTTTGATCTTTTAGTGTGTTTCAGCAGTGCTACCAACACAATTTAAGTCCATTACCTCTACTTTTTTGATTATATTTAAACTCTGTAGAAATCGCTTAGTTAAAAAAATGTTACTTCAAAATGTGAAGAAATTGTGGGTGTGATACAGCTTTGTAAGCATCATATTTGGATTCAGCTACCTAAAAAACATTAGAATAAGGTATTTTTAGTAAAAAAGTTTTTTCATCGTTGGCCTGTGTAATTGGTGTTAACACTTTATTCTCAACAATCTCGATAATTTTGTTTCTCCCCTTGTAAATATAAAGTTTTGGCTATCAATCTATACAATATTAGATAAATAAGAAGAAAAAATATATAGATGACTATCAATACAACGTTACAAGATTTGAAAATTAAAAAGGTTTGTATACGACGAATGACAATAAATATTTTGTTTAAAAATATTCTGATGAAAACACAATGTAATATATTTTTCAGTGTTTATAAAAGTGAATGCTTGCTGTTCTACTAAACGGTCAATTTGTGCTCAGATAAAGATGAATTAAAAGAGGAAGTTAAGAAAGTTTAATCGGATATCAGAAGCAATAGATACCCTCAATTAGTAAGTGAAAACGAACCAGAAGGATCTATCCTGAGTCAGTAAAAACAGAACTGTGATCAATTTGCATTTATGTCAATCCCTTATGTGCCGGGATTATCGGAGAAAATTAGAAGAGTAGGTAGAAAGTACAAAAATTAGAACCGTATTTAACCTCTTAACGCCCACTGTGCCAAATTTGTCACATACCCATTTTAATGCATGTAGTATAGTGTCAGAATGAAAATTACAACCTTAAATGCCCATTGTGACACATATGGAACTATTTTCAATAATTTACTGTACTGTGCTGTTGCCTGGTGGCAGTTATGTGAACTACAGCCAGTGAGCAGATCTACCATACACAGTAAACACCAATTCTTCATAACCTCTAAGTCTTCATACCTGTATTTAGCAGAAAAAAAGTAAGTACCCTTTTTATAAAATATGGTCTAGTTTACATAGTTAACTGAAAGTGTGTTACAGTAGTTTTAGTTCATAAAATATGTCTAGTTTATGTTTTATGATGCTTTTTAGGTTTGTGCCAAAATTTTGTCACATTGGGCACAACTGTAAAACTGCAGTTTTTCAGTTCGTCCCAAAAATGGCACATTGGGCATTAAAGTCAACCTACAAGCTTTTTGTACAACAATGTTTATTTTTGTCAGATGTCACATTGTCGACTAAGAAGACATAACAACACAACTTCGCTTTTACCCCCCGATGACAGTGAAGACAGTTTGGTGGATGACTCAGATGAGGATCCAGATTACACCCCTGGCCGTGACAAAAAGAACAAGTTAGCCTTATTTTGTAAGTTTATTTATACCATTAATTCCATAATTAACTTAGTTAGGCTCATACTTACTAATCTAAATTTATATTCAATACTAATAGGCTATGTTCTGTTTATTATATGTCTTTTCTTGTTATGACAGCACCATTTTTAATGCACACGGTTAGGATAATTCAGATTATGTTACACTAGGCTGTATAGAAAATTGTTTCAGCGGTGCTGTTATATACTAGTAAAGACCTCAATATGTTATTTATTTTAGTGTGGAAATACATACTTTTTTGTGGTTTGAAAAAAAGCAAGGCAACAGCGAGTTTGTTTTGTTTCAGTGAACAATGCAGCGAGCTCCAGTGATGTCACAGATGAAGACGAAGAGAACATCCCTTCAACGTCTACAGCCACAAAAAAGAAGATTCCAAAAAAACCAGCACCTGCTTGGAATGAAGTGAATCCAGATAACAGTGAGAAACCTTCTCCGCCAATGCTAGAATTAAGTAACGAACATGTACTTCAGTCTCCAGTTGACTACTTCAAAGATTTTTTTGACAATGACCTTTTAACTTTGATTGCTACTCAGTCAAACTTGTATAGTGTCCAAAAAAATCCGAATAAACCCTTGAATACCTCAGAGAAGGAAGTAGAGCAGTTTATAGGCATTTGCATCTACATGAGCATTTATGGTCTACCTAGGAGTAGGATGTATTGGAATGGAAATACACGAGTAGAAAAGGTTGCACATGTTATGTCACGTAACAGATGGGAGGAACTGAAGGCCAACTTGCACTTCAATAACAATGATCACATGCCATTACAGAATGATCCAAACAAAGATAGGCTATTTAAAATCCGCCCACTAGTTGATGCTCTTCAAAAACAAATTCAAAAACATTCCTATTGAGGAACAAATGCTCTGTGTTGATGAACAGATTGTGCCCTTCAAAGGCACATCTTTACTAAAACAGTACAACCCGATGAAACCCCACAAGTGGGGATACAAACTGTTTGTACTTTGTGACAGCAAGGGTCTGATTCACAATTTTGAGATCTACACTGGTCGCATACTACCTGCTACTTCCCTACCTGACATTGGAGCTAGTTCAAATGTTGTTTTACGACTGGTTGAACACTTGCCTCGTAATGAAAACAAATTCTTAATCTATTTTGATAACTGGTACTCATCACCAGCTCTCTTAGTGACTCTAGCAAATATTGGTTTCCAATCCCTCGGGACCATTCGACTAGGACGATTTCCAGGCTTGTTGTTTTCATCTGACCAAGAAATGAAAAAGAAAGGCCGTGGGTCTTATGAGGAAAAAGAGGCAACAATTGATGGGGTAAAAATTAGGGCTGTAAAATGGTTAGACAATCGAGGGGTGTCTCTTGCGTCAACTTTTGAGTCTGCTTGCCCTATCAACACTGTGCAACGCTTTGACTCTAAAGGTCGTGAGCAGATTGATGTCACTTGCCCTAAAATCGTTTACAACATACAATAAGTTCATGGGGGGAGTGGACCTTCTAGATGGACTTATCAGCTACTACCGAATTAATCTAAGATCTCGGAAGTTTTATTTGAGGTTTTTCTTCCACTTTGTTGACGTAAGTATTGTCAATGGATGGCTTCTCTTCAGACGAGACTGTCAACATAATGGAATTGCTAAGCAGGGAGTAATGGATTTGCTAGCTTTCCGGTGTGAGGTGGCCGAGTCTCTTTGTAACTTAGGAGCTGACCCAATAAAAAGAGGAAGGCCATCAACAGACAGGGTAGAGAACGAATTTTCAAAGAAAAAGAAGAAAGGTCCATGTGTCAATATCCCTATACCAGATGTTAGAAAAGATGGAGTTGGACATTGGCCATCTGTTGTCGAAGATAGGCAGAGATGCAAGCATCCCTTCTGCAAGCAGAAATCATCCATTATGTGTGAAAAGTGTAAAGTTCACCTCTGCCTAAACAAAGGAAAGAACTGTTTTGTGGATTTCCACTTGTAAGGTGCTCCTTATACTGTGTAGTAATGTGTTTTACTTATAATTTCTAAATATACTGTAATTATGAAGCAATATACTATTAGTTTTTCTTATGTCCTGTTTACTTTCTCTAAAGTGCACTATTTTCTCTATTGCCCAATGTGCCAGATTTGGCACTTACCCAAAATTTGGTTAAATAGTAAATTTAAAAATCTGAAAAAAATTACAGGTCATCTAAGTACCATTTAAAGTAACTTTTAGCATAAAATAATTTTTTTTATATACTGCATCATGTAGTGGGCATTAAGAGGTTAAAACACAAAATACTCTTAGACAAAGTCTCGTAAAAACAAAACCAAATAATTGGCACACAGGACTCCAAAAACTGTGTTTACAGTATAAAATGCAGTTGCAATAGGGAATACATAGGTGAGACAAAAAGATCATTAGCTGTAAGGATAAAAGAGCACAAAGAAAACACAAGAAAGAGTCTCACAGAAAAGTAAAAAATTGCACACCATTTTTGGTCCGAAGACCATCATATTAATTGGGATGAAGCCAACACAATACAACGGGAACTACATTTCATCAAAAGGAAATTAAATGAGGCAACATATATTAAATTGGCATACTAACCAATCAGTCAACCATCAGTCGAGATTAGGCCGCTTTGGTTGTCAATTCTAGCATGAACCAATAATAAGAAAAGGGCCCATTCCTGTCCCAATTCCTTTTTATTTCCGACATCTAGTGTTTGTCTGCCGTGACGATTAACATTGATTTGTGCCTTCAGTAGTCTCAAAAAAATTAATATTTGATATACTAACAGGAGTAGCAGATCTATTCCATTACATATAACACTATTTTAATGCTGATTTTGTGCTAGACTTTAATTATTAAGACGCTGATATGTAACCCATTTTAATGATCAACATGTAAATATCATTTGGCAAGATATAACAACAAAGGTTTTATCTTAGACTTGAGATTTTATTTAAAAATATTCAGACGAAAATACAATGTAACATATTTGTCAGAGTTTATGAAAGTGAATGCTTTTTGTTTTACTACAACGGTCAGATCTGATTAGTGATTCCAACTCGACTTTAGAAGTTTTACTTTTGAAGCATTAAAACTTTATAAAGAATACTTCTTCCCACTGTTTATTCTCAAAATCTACTTTTTCTTTTTAAGGATAAATAGTTTTACTTTTATAATACTATTAGGAGTTCATTTTTTATCATTCTACGTTGTTATATTGTTTAGTGCGGTTTCAGGTTTAAAAATCCCTAAAAGTACATTCATGTAGTCTATATATATATATATATATATATATATATATATATATATATATATATACGAAACCATTTGACCGTTCGTTATGAAAAATCTGCATGTTTATGTATTTTCAAACGGGGAAGGTTTGTATGCTATGCCCATTGATGTAACTTACCACAAGGCAGCGCTGCACAAATATAAAGGTTTTCAAAGCGCCTGCACATCATAAACTGCAACTAAAAGACTGTTACGTAAATCAAATTGCCAAACACTATTTGAAGGCGCTAGTTTTATTATGTATATTTTGTCTTAAAAATAAATGTCTGGTTGAACTTAAAGCTTGAGTGTTAAACCAATTTTTAATAAAGTACATGTGCGTTGTGCTTGTACAATAGCTATAGACATACACTTCTGACAGATTTTCTTGTTCATTGCAACATGGTCAAACTCTACATCGCCATTGGAAATTGAATTCACTTGAACCAGAAGCGTGCGAAGCCGGGGGAAACAGCTACTTTATAATAAATTTATGCTCAAAATAAATTTATATATTTTATTTTACTCTGCTCTTCCTTACAAAAATGTTTGATTAATAACAAGTCAACGTAGAAAATATTTTATACATTATTAATCCAATAAATCAGCCTCAAACTGAAACTTAAAGAGGAAATTCAAACGACCTCATAAATCATAAATCATTATTCCTTATCCTAATGAAAAACTGTTTGGTAGAAAACATTAGTAAAGGAAACTAAATAAATTTAATCTGTTTGAATTACTAGAAAATGAACAGCTGGTGTTTGTTAAACATGACAGTTACATTGCATATTCAATTAAAATCCAATATGCCGAAAGAAATTGGTAGCCACACATCTGGATTGTTTGTTGACCTTACTGCAAAATGTGTCGACCCAACCAAGCACCCTCATATGTAACATATAAATATTTATGAAATACAATAACTGAATGCAAAATTAAATTCTTTCTCCGGTTTATTAATTTAACGAAAATCAATTTGTTGTTGCCGGAGGTAGATAATATGTACATATTTACCCATAATGTGATCTTTACACGCATCAAGAACTACTTTCTGTACTTTGTGTGTTCTTTTCTGTTCTAAACTCGGTAATCTCAAAAAAAATAATATTTGACATACTAACAGGAGTAGCCGATCTATTCCAGTACATATAACACTATTTTAATGCTGATTTTGTGCGTAGACTTTTATTATTAAGACGCTGATATGTGACCGATTCTAACGATAAAAATGTAAATGTATCATTTGCCAAGATATCACAACAAAGGTTTTATCTTAGACGTGATGTTTTTGTTTTAAAAGTAATTTTAACTTAGACAAGAGTCCATTCTGTGATAGTGCATGTCCATCCATGGAATAAGGTTAGGCTTCGTTGAAGCCTATATTTCAGTAGCGTGACGCAACTTTTCCTTTTTTATTTTACAATTTTAATCGTCTATCGCTTCTAGACACATGGCGTGGCTTACTTCTACCCTCTTTCTTTAAGAGTGGTACTACAGTACAAATTTAATAAAAGGTGTCAGGTCATGTTGCAGGGATCTAAATGAAAATTTATTTTCCTCAATAACAAAGTTGATTAAAAAGTTTCAAGCAATGGTTAAGTACGATAGTTGAAATATGTTGAACTTTAAATTATATTTTTACTATTAAGGCTATAGAGAAATGTTCTATAATATTTGATAAAAATGTATTTATTGACTATAACTTGAGGTACTTTACCACGTAAATATTATAATGAGGACAAAGGTACAGGCTGTGAACTGTAACTTACTTTAAACTAAGTCTCAATTGTTTATTTACTGCTCAGAGTGGCACAACTTTGTACATTCTTGATAAAGTAGGGAAAAGTTAAAGCAAACAACTTCAATTAAATTCCTTAAGGACAATATTTATGACACGTTTCCGAACAATAAGAACGCAAAAGTTTCCTGCAAGGAATTTGGCTAAAATAAATACTCATGTAAAATCGTTATGCATTTTATGTTTACTATGAAAATGAAAGTTTATGACTAAACTACAAATATTACGCCGTATTTAGCATTTGCCGTTGCAATAGTTTATATTTTGAAAGTTAATCTAAAAATTGAATATATTGATTATAAAAGAAGATTGTTTTCGAAAGCATTCTTATGACGAGGGGTTTTTAATTCTTTTTAGCCTCTTTAATGACAATTGATTACCTGTGACTTTTTGCTACTATCCCTCGGTGCTCTTCAAACCAAGAGGTCACTCAAACATTATGTCATTGGAATATATGTAATGGTTCAAAGTCAGAATTCTCGAAGAATTAGTATTACGTCATGGATTTCTTAGATTATTTTCAATGACATACAATCTTTTTCTGTAGATGTGTGGTTTTATGTATATATAAACATCATTATTTTAATGAAGAAATCGTATTTTATATAAGAGGACGAACTGGTTATACCAATGTCTGAAGATGCTGAACACAGTCTTCAAGAAACATCACCTGGCGTATAGGAATATCCAAATTATTTTATACAAAATCAGAAATATCTAATGAATGTCATTACGTTTCTAATGTCTGATAAAATATTCACAATTAATCTTGATTATAAAAAGTGATGATATGTATTTTTATACTATATTAAAACGACCCTTGAACTTCAAGGCTGTTTATGTTCTTTTGGTCGAGCAATATATGAGATGTAGAAATAACATTGTTATGGATTTTAATGTATCGAGTTTTTAATATAACATATTAGCATATAGTTAATTGTTTTGCCGGAGAAAAATTTAAACAATCAATATATTGGAGAACAAAAATATTTTAATAAAATAAATTTAAGATCTTATAAACTTCAACATGTGTTTTCAACACTAGGTTTTCAAGAAACATGAACATTAGATGAGAGTTTGATTTATTTTTACTACTCTTGCTATAAGTTTTCCTATTTGGCTCGCGGTCTTTTTCATAAAAAGTTTATGTGTGGTGCAGCTTTTTTATAGTACTTTTGGTATATAAATGGCTGTATAAAAACAGGCATAGGTAATACAATTTTTAGTCTTATCTGCAAATTATATCATTGCATTATTCTGTAACTATATAACTTTCAATTTAAATTTGTTTATTTTTAATTCCTTTTATTTTTCATTTGAAGGTTTTCATATTTTTATTTTCAATTTGGTGGACACTTAATAATTTTAGTGCCGACTGAATACTTCATGGGAAATATTAAGAATGTTATTATATGAGCTCTTTAAATGTTTGGAACATGGCATATCAGTTATAACATAAGTAAAGTAACTGAATAAAAGGAGGTAAGTTTATTTAGTACGTCATGACTGTTTACCGCTATCAAATAAAAAATTATAATATATTTTAATAAGTTATTATAGAATTAATATTTTATCCTTAGAGCAGTCTCTCATATTACATATTTAAATTTGTTGTAAAATATACACATCTACCGGTTTTATATAAGTGAAAACAAATTAATGTCGTAACTTTTCCGTTTTCACAACTTTCGAAATGTATTGTAAAGTAACAAATTACTACAAATATTAATGAATAATATTTAACTATTAAATAGAGGAAACCTTATAAAAAATTGCATTCATTAGTATGTTTTTTTTATTTTATAAGTGTAGGATATTATTACATATTTACTCTAAATATTGTTCAAGTAGTAGTAAAATTTATTTCTATTAGAAATTATTGAGCTCATCATAAAATAACGTACTGTGATGAGAAACGCAAAAATATCGTCCCGCTTAAAGAGTATTTACACTAATTAATTTTAAAATGATAAAAATAATTTATTATATTATGATAAATTTTAAATATCTCTTATGTAGGATAATATTATCACGTAATATGGATACAGCTATGCAAATGCATGGTTATGCAACAGGAAAATAGATAAAAATTATGTAATTCTTGTAAAAACAGAACCTGTAAGATTTCACAAGTTTTTCAGCTTACGTTATAACTTCACTTATGATAAATACGATCAAATTAAAAGATTACATAAGTTATTCAATTTGTAAAATGTCATTAGGTTACCGTTGTTTTATTCCTAAAAGTTTTTTCCGTTATTTCTTTCACTTTATGGAGTTCTATTTTACAAAAATCTGTTGACGGCTTATATGTAAAACACTTACACTAGCTTCTTCTCCTCATAGAGTGAAATAAATTTGACAGTGTTTATAACACTGTAAACCCATATCTCTATAAGAGCTCATATTTTTCATAATGGTGTCAGACTACTATGCATATTTTATATGGTTTGTGTTTTGTCATTCTTCATTCGTATTTATTGTAGGTTAGAATAAGGCTGTTTACGCAGTTTCATTGTATTCTCAAGATATTGCGAAAATATGGACAGACACAATATAACTTAAAAATAACATATTTACATCCACCCGACAGACAATAAGGAAGTTGAGCCTCTTTAGCATATAGTTGAAATATTTCCTGACATATCTTGAGCCTCCTTAGTTTGTAGTTGAAATATTTCGTGAGATATCTTGAGCCTCCTTAGTCTATAGTTGAAATATTTTCTTAGATATCTTGAGCCTTCTTAGTCTATAGATATTTACTGAGATATCTTCCGCAGAGTCAGGCCACATGTGTTTCCTAAATCAATCGTTTAAAAATTGTATATAGTTGCCTTCAGGTTAATTGAATATTTATTCTTATAATGAGTTACTCGCTGCCATTTTGGTTACTGTAACATCACTGTAAATATTAATTTCTTTATTATTATCTCTCGTAACTATGTATGGTTAAAGTATACTGCACAAATCATCTTAAAACAGTTCACATAGTAGTTACAGAACCTGCTATATTTCCACTTTCTAACACATCATCTTCTATAAACAATTAAGAATATGACTTGTTCAAAGTTAAAAGTGCATAAACCTTCATGACTTCTATTTCAACCTTTATGCGAATATATGTGATAAAATTAAATCCAATGTTTATTAAAACTTAGTCAATTCACATAAAGTTACATGCAGCAACATTGAACTAGATTTTGCCTATTTAAAGGTTAATCATAATGACAAAATTAAAGTCTTGAGGTCGGTTTTGTTTTCAACATATGGTGTGGAAAAAACAGGCAGAGAGGAACGAAGTTTTCCAGTCCTTCTAATGATAGGCTTAGCCAACACTAAGTAAACAACAGTCTATATAATCTTTTAAAACCTTGTTATCCTTTAAATTTCAAAAGACTAACATGACCATAAATCCATTAATTGGTGAAAAGTGTTGTACTAAGCTCTTTAATAAGTTAGTTAACGGGTTTTAAATAATTGCTGTTACATAATTTTATATGCGAGTACGAATTAGTGAAAGAGCACGAAGAGTAGTAGAGCACGAAGTATTCATTAGTGTGAAAGAGCACGAACTATAACGTTGATGCATGACCAAATCTACGATATAACCACAATTATAAATCGTAAGAGTTGTGTTTTAAGTGCTGTAAAGCTTTACTAATATATTCTATAACATACTCCATTCATAAAGCTATGTCTAGTATTGCTGTATATATGAAATTTATTGATAAATTATCTCCCAAATATTGCAGCTCAAGACTGAGGGGGGCATTGAACAGCAAGAGACAACTAAAACTTCATCTCTCGGCAAATTCATGAACAACTGTGACAACAGTCACGTTAACCTCGCCGCCCACGCATCTTCCCACCAGATGCGTTCCCGAGAGGGTTTCCAATGCCTGGACCGGTAGGTTTTTAGTGGGTGAGAGTCCCACACACCAGGGCGAACACCTGTCCCCTGACGGTGCATAATGCATTTTCCTATCGTAAAAAAAAAAAAAAAAAAAAAAAAAAACCTCGCCGCCCACAAGTACATCAACATAGCCACTGTACATTGACAATAGCTAACTGTATTTAATTATATTTGATCGATGACCGAGTCAATTGTATAAACCAGGAACATTTCTTCTGTGTGTTGTATATTTAGTTATAAATATATAAGGAATACTAATTTATAATAATGGAAACCAATTGTAGTTTATAGAGCACCAACAACCAATTTTTTAACACAATAGTCATAACGTCCCAAATAATGCGCACATGAGAATTCTTTTTTTATTTTAGGGTAGAAAGCAGTCTATGTCGGCCTCATTGCTCTCTTAATTAATACCTGTGGTAGAAAAAAGACTGTTGAATTTGGTAACCTTGTGACATGTTATCATCAACTAGTTTTTTTTGCTACGTTCAAAGAATTAGTTTATTTTCTCAAATATTCCTTATATATTATTTTTAACCAAGACCTGTTTCAATATTTTCAATTAATGGAAATAAATTCAGATAGAATGTCAATTGTAAGGAATGTAGCATTATTCTTTATTAGGATGGTTATATAAGAGCTTATCCTTTTTTATAAATCTATGCCTCTATTGAAAAATACGTAGCCATCTCAAACTGTTACCCTAATATGTTTGCATTTTATAATAAACAGTCAAAAAATTTTAAAGCAGTGTCTTGTAATGTTTTTGTACTCATACAAATATTTATTGCAAAAAATACTTTCCTCCGCTCTTGAAGGTAAACTATAGAGATTGTATAAGACGTGGCAGAAAAATAATAGGTGTATATAAAAATAATGCAACATTAGTTAAAAAATAAGGAAATGGGCAAAGTTGCTTCTCTTGTTTGCAACTTATGGACCAAAAATGTCCCAACGAAAGTTGTGGTAGTCCTATATTTCTGTTCCTTGTTGATGATAATTTCAAAATATATGAGTAGTCATCACGATGCTTCTTTATACTCAGAGTGGTATTATCTAACTATTAAAATTTTGAATATTAATAAAAAAAGTCGTTTCATTTTTAATAAAAAAGAAAGAAAACCAGTTAAAAAATGGACCACGCATTGACTATTCATGGACAGCACGAACTTATCAAAATCCATTACAAAATTATGCACAAATAAATCTGCCAAATGCACCGTGAAAGTGGACTCATTTGCTAAAAGGACATATTGGGGTCTACACTAAAAATTTTAAAGAATTATCACAAGTACACGTCGTATTTTTGTAAGCTATTGGACTGCAAAATGTTATAACCATAATTATTTATAGGTGCCTTTGTAATATATTTAGGTATGCTTTATTATTATAGCTAAATCTTTAATTTCTCTTTTCAAATTGGAATTATTTAATCCAAAAAAAAGTCTCTGGGCACTGTGAGGAACTTATAAGATGGTTAGTCGGCAAAAAAATAAAAATATACTCTTATATATAATTTATTTTTGTATATTATGAATGATGTGCTAATATGTTATTAATTTTTTTATATTTAAAAAGTAATTATCCATGAAGGGATTTACGAGGGAGAATACCACTTAAGCAGTTACTAGACCTATGAACTAAGGCAATTCATTGTTTTAAATAGACTTATATAATGAACAAAATGTGGTTAACAAAGTCAATACCTAAAATATAAAGACCAAATTTTACAATCGTTCCTTTGGAACCACAACATAGAACATTATATACGAATAATATACACAATAAAATTCTACAATTATAGTATCTAAATTTATAAATACCCTGAATGATGCTTGGCATACAACAAGAGATTAAGAGTATTTTCAATTGTTTTTTGGTACTAATAAACATAAAAATAAAACGTTTTATACCTCAGGGGACTTACAATAGAAAATTAAAAGTTAATATTTAGTTATTAAATTGTACTTACTAGTTATTCTAACATACAAACAAACAAAAATGACAAAAATAATACTAGCTAGATTATTATAATAAATATTTCATTGTAACAAACGCCTTTTTATATTAAGTGTAAATAATATCAAGCAATATAGTTAAAATAATGGGAGAATAAATATATGAAAAAAATAATCTTCAATATAAGATATTATAATAAGAGCTGCAGATTCAAGTAATTTAGATTAACGCACAAAAATCACATTGACAGCTTGTGTTTTAAACTCACTTAAGCATGCTAATTATTTACTGAACAAAGACACGTTCATTACCGCTAACTACTGAGCTAACTGAATATAAACACTAGTAAACTTAAAAAAAAACTTAATCTGTAAAAAAATAATGAAATCCATATTTATGTATCAAACGTGTTGGCTAACACTTTTTGTTGAAACATTTTATTATTAATTGAGGAACCTAATTAGTAAAATATTTGTGGGTGAGTAAAACAAATATTTAATATTTTATGTTTGAGATTTTATAATGAAAATAAAAATATTATTCGCCATGAAAAAATGTTTTAGTGCTACATTACATTACTTTTCTAGAAAGAATACCACACTGAAAATTTACAATAACATTAATACAACATATAGCCACTCAAAGAATACTGTACATAATTATGTAAAAAAATGTTTTCTTACTTTATGAAGGGCTGGACTAATTTAACGTAAATCACTGTCTTTATTAGGACATTTGTCTCAAAAATAGGCTTTATTTATTTTTTGGCTTTGAGATTTTCTGTATTTCAAAACAGTATACACAGATAAAATATCTTGCACATCTTCTATATCAAAACATGAACTATATTTCTGTTATCATATAGCCTACCAGTAAGAATTCAGGAAGTACTAAATACCAATTACTTATATCAATAGCAATGTACTATTAATTATGTAATTGTAATCAAATTAGTAAAATAGCATTTAAACTGTTAAAATTAATATTTATTACAATTCTGTGAGCAAATTATTTATGACATAAGTTATTGAATTTGCAATAATTCTGTATAATTGGACTGATTCCGATGTCATTGAACCAGAACTTAGATATAGTACACTACTTAATACTAAAGCAATAATTATCCTAAACTGGTCGAAATATTAGCTCTCTGCTCTTCGCCTGGATGCTACTCTATATAAATCTGTAAATCAAAGTACCTACAACGTGACTGCCCTCACTCAGAATTAAATTTAAAATAAAAGTATACTCGTATATCTGATTTATTGCATGTATTTTAAAATATAAAATTTAAATAAATAATACCAAACTTATATGTGATCAAAAACCATGTCAAATAACAAAACCCTATACAAACACTTTAGAGTAACCGGCCACAATATTTAGGAAGACTTCCGTTCATAAGACGGACGCATTGAAACGTACGCCACTAAACCACCTAGTTCCTTTAAAGCCATAAGTATGTATGTTTCCACACTTGTCAGATCTCTGATATGAAGGTCCTCAGACGCTGATAACTCTCATATTCTACCAAGTAGTAATTTACTTAATAAAAAAATCGTAGACGAATATTAACTACGGTTTTAGCTATATTTCTAATCCAAATATGTAATTCTGTAAATGTAAACATTCACTACCTATATACATAATTCTTAAAGATCTTTAAAAACATTATACAAAGAAGTTACTTGGAAAAAAGTAAACAAGTGAATGACAAGGTTAAGTGCGTTGTTGAGCCAAATCAGAATAAAGTAGGGTGATCCTCAGGGCCAATACCTTTTAACCATACAACTACAATATACGCATTATGGATGGATAATAATAAAAAATTGAAATACATTTTTACCCTTGATAGGGTTACGGTACGTTTTTGAGAGAACATAGTAGAATCCTTAAATTTAAACAATGTTTCAACCATTTACGCAAGACACCTTGAAGTTGAATTGATAACAGTCAAAATTTACATGAATTTTCTATTCGAAAATTAATAACCAAGGATAGCTCAAATCTGGTTATGAAGTCATGGAGATGAAGCTTTCAGTCCTAAATATTCTTATAAACGTCTGCTACATACCTTTGCGGTCGGATTTATGTTTGCAATATGTTGGAATCAAGTTTTGCATGATGAATATAAATAAAAGATGATTGTTGGCCAATCTTTGAGACGGAGTTGGAGCACTACGGTAAAATCTACAGCGAGTTAAATAATTATTCTGAACAAGTTTTGATGGAATACCTTAACGTACCTTAAAGTTAGCACACTTTGAGACTTGAGAGTTGCAATTTAGAATCAATTGCATAATATCTATAATTATTGTTCTGAAAAACTTTGTGGCAGAGAAGATTGTAGACAAGTTGTTTATTTACGTATTCTACAAAACATATAATAACTAAGAACAACCAAGACACAACCATACACAGCCAACTTGGGAGCTAGACAGGTGGAGCTCCATAACCAAAACCATTTTATACAAACACGCAATGACAGTTAAAAAATATCCATTTATAATTAACTAAGCGCCGTTTTAATTTCGGTCGCGAAGCTCGCAACTGCGAACTAGTTAGGAATGATAAATTACCGTCACTGTACCTGTACATTTTGGACTGAGTCAGGCATGTCCCTAGCGACTATTTTATCATTATTGTTTCATACAGAGAGTTGGCCTGGATATTGATCTTATCATCATTAAATGTGCTAGTTTAGAACCCGTGTTTATACCTTGCACATTATATAATCCATCTTTAAATAACTTTTACATCTATGCAGTATATATACGTTTTCTTTACCTACAGTATAACTACCTCAATGCTGGAAATTCGCCTAATTTTAAGGTGCATTGGATTTTTTGTTCAGCATTTTTGCAAGTGCTACTTATACCTGGTCTGGAAGGACTTACTTTTTATAAAATTTAATAACATGAAACATTTTCAAACATATTCTCATAAATGCTAAAGTTTGAGTTATCTGACTGATATTAGGTCTACGGATTCTTCCGTAGTATTTCGCGGCCTATTGTGAAACTCTGCTGCTAGGTATTTTTACGCATTGCCATATTTGGGACTGATCTTCTGTTATATGCCATAATAATAAATTTATTAGTGGTTAGATAAGCTAGTGGTCACAAGCTATTACAGAGACAATTAGATCAAGTTAGAACGTTATAAGATAAAAACGAGTAATACTATTGTGACGTATTGTTAAAAAAAATCTTAACCAATTGATGTGTCTTCTATAAGTTTCTTATAAATTCGAGTGATGTTTACTGAATATTTTAATAAGTACTAATTTCAATCGTTTAAATTCATGTGCGAATTTAAATATAACGATAAACATAATTTATACGATAAATACTAATGGTAAGATTTTATAAATATAAAACCGTTAAATATTACAATGCTACATGTAAAAATATAGTGAATGTAAACGATGTATTATATTTTAAAATTGGTATTAACAAGATTTCATCCCCTTGTATAAACCTCAGGAGGTTAAATATTGTAAAACTGTCAAAGTCACAAACAGTAAACATTTGCGGGGTAAAATGTAATCTTTTATGACTTCCATAAACTTGTTATGTCCAGACATATTCTCAAGGGCATTGTATTTATTTGAATATTGTATTAAAATCTCTTTCATCCTTGTTTTCTCATGCAAATTATTTCTTTGCTCCAGTGCAATTATACATCGGAGTTACAACAGATTTATGTGTTTTTTTTAAGATTTTATTTTAAAATACCAAATAAATATACAAGAAGACTTAGTAAACGCTATATTAGGTGGGTGACAAATCCTGTTATATGGTTTAAAAACTAAAGCGTTCTTTCTTCAATTGAAATATTTCCTCACTTAGGCATTCATTTTCCTGAAACAGATCTTGTTTAGATAACTTTGAGGTCGGTGAGGCGTCTTCATCTACCGAGGAATTTGTCCACTCAGACGTTAAACTGATGATCAGTGGGCCAGGTGACAGGGCTACGGGAATCTAGATAAACGTTAAAGTGGTCGGCGAAGGAGTTCGGTGGGTAGGCGTCTCGGCAGACGAAGAAGCTTATAGTGGTTCCGGGAGACGAAAACGCTGAGATTGGTCCAGTCTGGTGAAGAAACTGAGGGTGGTCTCGGCAGGTGAAGAAGCTGAGGATGGTCTTGACAGTTGAAGAAGCTGAGGGTGGTCCCGGCAGTGAAGAAGCTGAGGGTGGTTCCGGTATGTGAAGAACACCGTAACGACGAAAATTAATAAATAATAATAAATGTATTTATTTTCTCTTTCTGCCACAAAAACATACATAACATATATGAAGAACTTACATGATTAAAAATCATAAACAATATAGTTATACTTGCCAAGACTGACTATATGTAATAAATGAATATGTTTTAGATTAAAAAAAATAACATAACGTAACTTAAAAATAACTTAACATAAATTTTTTCAGTCTCCTTACATATAATATTGTTATAAAACACCTTGTAAATATACTAGATTATATAAATATCAGAAGAGAAAATTTAGGGCCTCCAAGGCACGTGGCCTGTTCGGAGGTTCCAAATATTAAACATTAAACTTGTTTAACAGCGTCCAGATTGTGAAAGAATGAATATTTTATTTAAAATTTTTCGACCAATTTTTCTTCTTACTATCAGTGCTTCTTTTCTTTGTTGCATGATAAATTATTGAAACAAAAATAATAGAAAAATATGTCATATAGAAAAAAAAATATATATATTTTAGTTTACTGTATGTAAAATAGCATCTAAGCGAAAAAGATATAAAATATTTATGGTATACAAACATAAATGTTATTGCTGAATTTGAATCAGAAAGTCAATGTGTTCCAAAGTTAGCAGCCACTCTCTAAGTCTTTTCAAAAATGTGTCAATATTCAATAATTCTTTAATATTGCTTGGTAATTTGTTAAAAATTCTTGGTGCTATAAAATTTAATGTTCTTGTAAAAAATGTAGAATTTGGTTTAGGAACTGTAAATTGATTCCCGGATCTTAATTTTTGCTTATATTCTATATTTTTTGTGGCATATTACCACTCTTGCAAAAGAAAATTTTCAGAACTTTATAAACAAAAATATATTTCAATGGTAAAATTTTCAAATCCAAAAAAAGCGGACGCGAATGGACTGTCTTTCCTTTATTTAATATTAACCTTACTGCATGTTTTTGTTGAACATATATTGCATTCAGATAAGTATCGTATGTACTGCCCCAAAAGATAATTCCATAATCAATTCTGCTCTGTATCAATGAAAAATATAGCACACACACGCATAACTCTTTCATTACATAACTTCCTAAGAAAATAAAAATACCCTAAAATATTATTAATTTTGTTTTTTTAAATGATTTATGTGAATTTTCCAATTAACCTCGCTATCAACAAAAATTCCTAAATACTTTATATGCGTTACTCTATCAACTACAGCACAACTATTCCCAATACATACAGTTTGAACACCTAGACACTTAGCACATTTGTAATAAAATTGATTTTCGAAGTTAATATCTTTTTTGAGGCTGAAATTTATATATTTAGTTTTTTCTACACTCAGCAGCATGTGATTCATAGTAAACCACCACTGAAGTGCTTCCAAATCATTTTCTATACTGGACCTTATACTGTTCCAACTAGATTCTGAATAGCAGAGAGCTATGTCGTCAGCAAAAGAAGTTATTTTTCCTTGTAAACTACCATTGCATAAGTCATTTATGTAGACAATGAACAATATTGCTCCCAGGACAGATCCTTGGGGTACACCTTGCTTTATTATTCCAGAGCCACTTAATACAGGATTAACTCTTACACATTGCTTCCTATATTCCAAGTAACTCTGAAACCATTTGTATGCAATTCCACGCACTCCACATTGATGTAATTTATCCAATAAAATTTTATGATTCACAGTGTCAAAAGCTTTTGTTATATCGAGGAAAAGACCACTAATACATTTCCAATTGCCTCATGGTAACATGATGTGGTGCAAACAACTTGAGACCACAGATTCACCCAAGACAGCTCCAGGAGATATCGCCGTTTTTTTAGGATTCTATGATGTCTGTATTCAAATTCGTGGAAAATACCGGGGTTTCCTTCTTTCTTCGATTTAAAATGCCATTTTTTAAATAAAAGGTGCTCTTGAATGTGTATAAAATTTTATTTTTGACGACACATCTAAATATGAATTGTATTGATTTAGTGGAATAAATAAATAACTGTATTATAATGTAAATAACAAAAGATTAATGCAGTAAATTTAATAATTAAATGTAAAAAATAGAAAATAAGTAAAAATTATAATAAAATACATATACAAAATACTATAAAAGTGTTAATAAAACTAATTAATGAATTATTTCATCACGGCAAAACCAAGTGCTTCAATCTATGTTGTTGTAAGCCGCACCGTTGTCACTGAGCTACGGTGATGTGAGAGATAGCTGGAGCTGACTAACTCCAGACTGTGCTTGTTGGTTGGTTAGTCTGAGTAACTACAGTATACTAAAGTTCATGTGCCGTACTCACTTAAATATCCAATACCGTAAAAGGGATTTTTATATATCGGTCATTGTAAATAGTTGTATAGTTCGGAGTCTGAAGCAGTTTTAGCACTAATCTAAAAGTCACTTAATTTAAGTAAGAAATACGAGGCGGTACATCCCCGGACCGGCTCGGATGGAGAGGCAAAGACATGATTTATTTTTAAAAGGAATGTCATATCCTTAAATTTTATAAACAAAAAATACGTACGGAATAAATACAAGTTTTACGTATTTGTATTAAATTTTTGTTAACAACTTTCAAGATTTTATAACTGTCTTTAAATCTGTAGCAAAGTAAGATTGTAGTTTGTCTTTGATATCTACACTTCACTACTTATAAAGACCTGCGTAGTTGATATTTGCTAAGATTTACCATTAAAGGTAAAATTCTAATCACTATTCCAGTTGAAATATCTGGATAACCTATATCTTTGCTCAGCAGTTGTTCATAAAATAAAAAAGAAGTGTTATTAGTACTCTACACTTTCTAACAATAATTCTTAAATCTAATCATTAGCATTAAGTGTCCCTTTATAGGATATTGGGTGAATAATTTCCCACCACGTTTTTACTTTTATTTATGTTACTACGCTTGAGATTCTTTGGGATAATAATTTCCCACATGCACAATACATACCATGAAGACTTACTGTAAAACATAAATTTAGTTTTCAGCAGTTGGCAACACCAGCTGGATTTCTATCCAGCTGATAGTCTGAAAGTGGGAATATATTATCCCCACTGTCACTCAGAGATATCAATGTTTTTGTTCTTGTCTATACCTCAGACTTAGGATGAAGATAATTTCACTAATATACATCAAGAAATAATTTAAAGATAAGTAGTTTATTCCTTAGTTATCTGTAATCATTTTTATATAATATTTTACTTGTATTTTGCAATGTAAAAATGTCTATTCATGAAAATGTAGCATTGTGAACTACAAGCTGAAAATGTAATGCTTTTTTCAAAAAATATAAAAAAATATAAATTTTATATTTGCTTGAGAGATTTATATTTGTAAATAACAACAAAAACTTACTCTTTTTTATTAGGAATAAACTATTTTGTCCATGTTCTGGCAAATCAGTTATTTGGATGTTACTCTGGCAGTCTTGTAAAAGGTTACTGTTTGAGCTATTGTGTTATTCAACACGAATAAGGCATAATTGAAAATATTATGACACAGGAAGGTTATACATCAGGAAGTGATATATAATAAAACAATAAAGATATAATAAACAATATCACTCAGAGTGGTGATATAAAGTGTTGTGAAATGGGCGGATAGGGAAAAAAGTGTGTGTCAGTAATATCCGCAATGTAAAATTCCTCAAAAAAGTTACAGTCATGCAGTCAAATGGTAAAGGAGATCGAGAAGTCACTTGCCCAGAAGCAGTAGCCGAGTACAAGAAGTACATGGGTGGAGTAGATCGCTTTGATCAACACATGTCTAGCTACAATCTAGCACAACAGTCTACACGCTGGTGGATGAAGCTTTTTTATTTCTTTTTTGAATCAGCTATTGTCAATAGTTTCATATTGTACAGTAAAGATTGTAAGGACGCTGCATCAAAACCAATGTCTCATTTGACTTTTAGGTCAAAGTTGGTCAATCAGTTGATAGGCACTTATACAGAAAAAAGTTGGCTACACTTCCGGAAAGTCTAGAGCCAGGAAACGAAACAGTCCGTTTAGAAAACCAACTGTGGAAAACAGTCCTACGCCTTACTAATGTTGAAGATCACCTTCCACAAAAGATAGACACATACAGAAGATATGCGCACTGCTCCACCAAAACCAAAGAAAAGCGAAACAATATGATTTATAGTGGCTGTAAAGTCGCAATATGCAAGGGCTGCTTTTCCTTATTCCACAAGACCATGTAACCTTTGACCATTTTGCATCAACATACATGTTAAAACTGAGCGTTTTGTATGTTTTTGTTTCATGTGAATAAGTAAAGTGAGTGTTATTGTTTTCAGTTGTATTAGATTAGGTCAGTATCTACATTGTTGTTTCATATTGATTTGACAAGAATTGTTTATTCCAACTATGCTATTCTAGGAATACTTATATTTTCCATAGTATTTATACTGTATGTAATAAACATTCACTATGATCCTTTTACATTTATGTGTGTTTATTTACAAACCCTTTGAAGTGGGAATATATTATCCCAGTGAATACAAGGCAAGACAAAAAAATACTCATTGCCCAGAGATACATTGGGATAATAATTTCCCACCCTAAAAATCCCAAAAAACTTAAACATATTTTTAAAACTGTAATGTATTAGTGGTAACGTAAGGTTTCATATTAATATTCAACTTAAAAATATAACATTTTATGAACCTCGGTTTCTTGCCACTTAAAGGGTTAAGTGTATTTTAATTTAAAATGGTCTATAATTAATCAAACATATAATATTTTTACAGTACAATGTATGAAAATGACTGTAGATTACAAAACACCATTGATATCTGCAGGATTAGGAAAATAGGGAGTTTTTAAGTCTGTTTAAGACAAGGCCATAGCTCTGAGAAATATTTGAAATATGCATAAGCCTATATAAACAGGAACCCTAATAATGTAATACTTAAAATTTCAATAAAATCTGTGTAATAGTTTTTATGTGATAGGGTAACACACACGAATAACTAAATGGACAATTATAGATTCTTTATAATATAAGAGATAAAACCCCTACCCATATAAATATGGGTATACAATGTATATCTTGGAATATTTTATAACTAATAATAAAGTATCCGTAACTAAAGGGGTGTCTTACATTGTGACCTTCACTATGAGATGCGATAACCCGATAACCATAAATTTAAATGTACTACCCTGGAATACTGCTATAAAGAAATATATCTTTAGTAACATTGTTAATAATCATATAACTTACCGTTACCTTTATTATTAAAATTTAATTGGCCTCGATATGATTTTAGTTTTTAATTTTAATAAGTAAATAAAATTTAAGTATTCAGATTTTAGAGTTACACATATTTAAAAAGATTAATACTTATTAAAATTTCGTAATCATTTTCATAGCAATGGATTATTTGAACATTTTTAAATTTTAAAGACAAGTACATATACAAGCGTGGTTAGGGACTTTCCAGTTTTGATTTTCTCCCAAATAATACTTCAATAGAAATTAGTAATTAAAAATAGTTTTTTACAAGGTTTAGTCAGTTTGACCTTGTTCTTCCGAGCAACTCAATACATACATAAGTAACAACACGGTAAACAAAAACAATAACCAAACAGCTATCAAATAGTAAAGCAATTAGGTAACCAGTATTAACAGTGCTTTAATTTTAGCCTGCTAATTGAAATATGTCTGTATTATAGGTTAAGCGGTGGTGAGGCAAACCATTACTGTCTGTCTGTCTTTCCATTTGTCAGTGTATCCATCTCCACGATATTTATAAATTAATTAATACTTATCCGTCAGGATATTTTATTCAAAGTTCGATTATACTTAGGCAAAATCGTACCCAGTAATGATGTACGTATGGAATACGTGCATGTGACGTTTGCTCATCATTAAAAACATTTTTACATTGTTCTTACTGGTAACTATGTTGGCAATGAGAAAATCACAGCAGAAATAAATCCTAAATAAACAATGTACAATCATGTGACATAGCATCGGACTTTGCTATAGGCTTCATATTTTTATACAACCTCAGCAGAGCCTGTTACACGATGTGTGATGTAGCGTACTCGTGTTTCGTTTCTAATTATACTTCACCACTACTTTGTCATATGCAGTGGGAAGCCTTGTTACAATATAATGAGTATTAATACATGTACACCCGGAAATGTGAGCAACAAATATTATTATATCCAAGCAAAATAAATTTATACATAAAAATTCCACTTTTTACGTTAGCATAAAATATCTGTATTAGCTAGTGATTTTATAAAATTTATATATAATTTAAGCCACTATATATAATATTCTTGAGTGGCTTATTACAGACAAAATATAACAAAATAAATTGATACGAGTACTATCGTTTCTAAATAACTTAAACGTGTTCCTTCAAACGTATCTGTTTATTTCGTATGAATTGGGTTGATCTAAATTAACTACAAATATAATTTTGTATGTCAAATTCTTGCTGATAAACAGTTAAATTGCAGTAACGGTGGAATTTGGATCGAGTCGGTTGCTTTTAGTTTTGAAATATGTGACGATAATTGTATGATCCACTTTAAAATGTCTAACTTAAAATGGAACGAACGTTATGTATGTGCAAAATTTCTCATAACCCTGGTCATTATTTTAAATGGTCGTTCTTTCTATACATTTGTTTAAATGTTTTTTTAATATACTTTTATCTTAAACACAATTAGTTAAGTGCTATTGAATGTTTTTCCATGGAGAAAGATAAAAAATATAAAACAAGTTCTTTTCTGGGGTTAATTTCTAAAAAATAAACCACGGATATTTATTTGTATTCTTATCCATTTTAAATTCCCTTACCGTTAATGTCTATAATGTCTCAATAATAACATTTCATTATAGTTAGATTCTTAAGAATATATTAAAAATAACGACTAATAAAAAGGTGGTGTGATTTAAAGTTAAATCCAAATTTTCTAAATGCGCAAAACGACTAGATATATTCTATTAAATGCAATATCCCTAATGGACAGTAAGAACTGTGGACAGTTACATATTGCATGGCATTAATGCTTTATCTAGCTGAAGGTTTTAATTTTACACTACTGCTGGGCCCATAATATTAACGTATGGGCTGACATTCTCTGATGTTAAAATATAGAATGAAATTTGTATGCAGATTGTATTTAGCTATAGATGTATTTTGAATTTGATAGACGCATAAATCCTCTTTTCACCTACCTTTTTATGATATTTCTAGAGCCAGATTTTATATCAAACATTTTTATGATAAGTAACATCGCATAAAAATGTTATACCTGTTTTTAAATCTTTACTTATGGTTAACGGTTACTGTAACACATTTCCAATTCCACTATATATATTATTTAATGGAAAGAAAGAGCAAACATTACAACATTTTTTTAAATAACAAAGAGTACCTAAGAAATATTAAAATATACGTTCCAATCTAAACATTTTTGAGGCTTATAACTTGTCATATAGCTTATTTTATCCTGTGATAACAATTGCAGTGGCAAATAATGACTTCATTTAAAGAATAATATTAATATAACTCGTCAGATGTATGTAATATGCTTTTCTATTTTTATATAATTCATTGATTTCAAACTATTTATCAATGTAATTAAGCCTATATATAAAAAGTCAGTCTAAGTGTACTTTTTTTTTCTATTCAAACAATACTCCCACTTCTATATATATAAGCCAAATATATATAAGACTATTTAAGCCAATAGGCAACACACTTCAAGATGTTAAGGATTTTAACATACCTACTATATATATATATATATATATATATATATATATAATATATATATATATATATATATATATATATATATATATATATAGTAATCACTCTCCAGATAAACAGTAAACTATTAATTAAAATGGTAAGCCTGAATATTTTTATTCAAGAAAAGAAACAAAGATTTAAAGAAATAATGTACGTATTGTTATAGTCTCAACACTAATTTAATTACAGGTAATCGAGTAAAAAATTAGTAATAGGTTATTATTAGTAAAAAAATTAACAATTGTTCAATGATGTATTTTTTAGGTCTACAAACAACATTAATTAACTTTTTTATAACAAGGGTAGGGAGGACGTGTTGCGTAACAGATTTTCTGAGGCTGTTTCTAAGTCAAACGCTAAAATACAATATATATATATATATATATATATATATATATATATATATATATATATATATATAAGTAGATAGTAATATGGGGTTTCCTGGCGCACTTTCGGAGCCAACCGAAAAGCAATGTAAAATACTGTTCAATGTACCATAAAGGAAGCTGAGAAATAACACAGCAAATCTCAATGAAAAAATTAACCGAATCTACAGTCGTTCGTCTCCAAAAGCGATCGGTAACATTACTATCTACTCCTGAGGAAATGAAAAATTAACCGAATCTGAGCTTCTACTTTCTTAAGCTGTGCTTTGTAAAATGTTGTCAAATCTGCTACGAAATAAAGGAAAAATCTTCAATGACAGTCGAGGTGTGCTACTACAGACCGACCATCACGATAATCGCTTCGCCTGCGTCATATCCGTAGTGATATCACGCCGTGAGAGGCGCAATCGTTGGTTTACAAGCACCATTTAGTTAAATAAATTTTTCTATCTAAATGGAGCGCGATAAAATATCATGTCCGTACTGCAAATTATAAATTTTAAGAAAAAACTATGATCGCCATTATAATTTTAAAAGTCATGAAAAAAACAAGCAAATTTACAATAATGAACTAAATTATTTAAGACAAGTGGGCTAGAGAAAATAAAATTGCCGATCACGAAAACATGTTTTAATTATTGAGAAATTACGTGAATTAAAGAGAAATTTCAAAAGTTGAAAAGAAAAATCTCGACCTATTTAATGATGAAAAAACTTCATTCAATAGCTGAAAAGTTGGCTATCGGTACTAACGATAAAACCAAGTCTGAAATGATCGAAGAAATTGATAAAACTCTTAAAGTTAAAATCCGAAAATATCATTGATGTAGAAGTTTTATCCTCAATACACGGTCTTTTCAAGCAATACATTTTAAAACAAACTTGAAACGACAATTCCATGTCAATTTAACAAATATCTTTCAATTATGCGGTCAGAAATTAAAAGTTTAATCGAGAAATTTCAAAGAAAATGTTAAAAATAATGAAGGGCTATCTCTCTTTGGAATGTGAATATACGAACGAACTTTAGTGAATGGTGAACCGCAAAACATGTCTAATGTATTTTACTATCAAAGCAGACGAAATCTTTGACGTAAACGACTTATATTACTAAGCAATTTAATAAATTAACACATCGAGAACAAACGAATAATCCAAATAAAGGTTCCGGATGGACATTTTAAAAGTTGTAAACAACTAGTTTTGAGCCTTAACAAACACGAAATGATGAATGCAGGATCATACATCGATTTACCAAAGAATATCAAGAGATAAAAAAGCTTGTATAAAAAATAAAAAATAGAGATGATTTTTGCTTTATTTACCTCAATAAGATGTAGCTATTGAAAAACCCAGAAAGAGACTGTGAACGTGTAAAGCAATACGAAAAATTTGTGAATGACGAAATATTTTCAGGTTTTTGAGTATCCAATGTCTCTGAAAAGATATACAAATATTTGAAAAACGAAGCTACAATTCCAAGTAATAAGTATCCAACAATGTCTATCAATGTCTACAGTTTTGATGAAAATATTAACATTGTTCCGTTACAAATTTCTGAAAAAATATGACGCTGAAACAAACATTGATTTATTGTATGTTAAACAAGATGATAAATTCTCATTATGTTTTTGATAACCGATTTAAATAAGCTTTGTTTCTTTCGCAGTTGTCTAAACATAAAAGAAAGAAAATTTTTTGTGTAGAAGATGTTTAAACCATTTTTACAAATCTGGAGATTTAACAGATCAACTTAGAAATTTGTAAAAATTCATGAAGTTTTGTAAGCCAATTATGCCATTTCCAGGTCAAACAACTAAATTTACTAATTATCAAAAGAAATTTAACCATCCGTACGTAATTTTTATATGGACTTTGAGAGCATATTAAGAAAAAATTCCGACATGCAAGAACAATCCCACAAAGATCGACTACAACCAAGATTCAGAGGCACATTCCTTATGGTTTACTACTCTATATTTAGTGGTCGAATGTGACCAATCGCATGTACAAACCGATATAAGTTATCGTGCCAAAAATGAAGAAGATTTTTTGAAAAACGTCCCGAACAAAATTGTTTGAAGAACTCAATAAATTATCGAAATACATAGCGAAAAAAATATAATTCTAAGAACATGAAACCTATGAAATTGACAGAAGAAGAAGAAATTTCGTATCAAAATTCAAACGTTTGTCATATCTGTGAATGGTCTGCTTATGATGTTGGGTCAATTCAGTATGGTTTTACTCCTGATAGTTGGAAAGATAAGAGTTATAATAAAGTGAGAGATCATTGTCATTTAACCGGCAAGTTTCGAGGCGCAGCTCATGCATGTTGCAATCTAAATTTGAAAATTTCCTCAGAATATTCCCGTTTTCTGCCACAATAATGTCAAATTACGATACTCATTTGTACATAAAAGAATTGGCTAAACAATATGGAAATGTTGATTTGATTGCAAACACCGATGAAAAATATATAAATTATTCTGTAAATTCTGGATATGGCTATGAAATTCGAAGGTGATAAGCCAAGAAAATCATCAAGTTTTCGTTTGTAGACACGTTCAGATTCATGGCCTCGTCTATAGAAAAGTTAGCTAAAAATCTAAAGAGAGAAGACTTCAAACATACAAATCATTTTATACAAGATGGACTGAATGAGATAATAGAAAGACAGCCAAATGACGACGACGAGATTTTTAAAATTCTATCTGGAAAAGGAATATTTCCCTATGAATTTTATCGACAGTATTGGAAAAACTTGATTACACAGAAGAATTGAGAATTCAAGATTTCTATTCACTTTTGACAGATGAGAGCATATCTGAGAAAGATTTTCAACACTACTTAAATGTTTGGAACAAATTAAAAGAGAAAAATCTAGGAAATTACTCTGATCTCTATAACATTCAAGATGTTCTATTGCTCGCTGATATCTTTTGAAAATTTTAGGAATATTTGTTTGAATTGCTATAAGCTTGATCCAGCACACTATCTAACAGCTCCCAGTCTCGCATGGGACGCAATGTTAAAATTAACGAAAATTGAGCTTCAGCTAATTAACGATTATAATATGTATTTGATGATTGAAAAAGGCATTCGCGGGGGCATTTCTCAGTGTATTAAGCGATATGTTAAAGCAAATAACAAATATTTGAAAGATTTCGATAAGACAAAGCCCGAAAACTATTTGTTATACGTTGATGCTAATAACCTTTATGGGTATGGCCTAATGCAAAAACTGCCGTTTAGTGATATCAAGTGGAATGGAATCCTAAAACGTATACAAAAGAAGAGTGGCAAGAAACAATTTTAGAACTCACTGGCGACGAAGATTATGGCTATATTCTCGAAATCGATCTTGGATATCCAACAAATTTACACGAACATCACAAGGATTTACCTCTTGCTCCAGAACATTTTAAAAACAAACTTTGCACAACTCTACTGGATAAAACTGAATACGTTGTTTCATAAGTAGCCCTCCGAGAAATTTGAAGTTCTATTTGGAACAAGGTATGATTTTGAAACATGTGAATAGAGTTATTGCATTCGATCTAGAAGCCTTTTTAATGAAAGAAATACATTGATTTTAACACACAACATGAGAAACCTAAAGCTACAAGCGACTTTTTTGAAAAGGACTTTTATACAGCTGATGAACAACTCAGTTATTTTGGAAAATCTATGAAAATGTGAGAAACAGGATGTGGATATTTAAAGCTTGGTGAAATTGAAGAATTTTTCACATGAAACAAGCTAAGAAAACAAATTTTCAAATGCTTTAAAAAACGATCTTTGAACGACAATAACTAGTATAGCGAGTCAACATGTATAAAAAAAAACAAAAGGTATAAATTGTAACAAACTCAGATCCTACATAGGATTTTCAGATTTCTTGACCTATCAAAATTAGCTAATGTACCGAGTTTTTATTACGATAAAATTAAAGAAGTTTTGATTCCAGATTTGAAATCTGTGTTTACATGGATACAGACAGTTATTTTCTAGAATTGAAACTGAGATCCTTTTAAAATTATTAAAGAAAATATAGAATGACTCTTGATATCAAGTGATTATCCAAAAGATCATAGAATGTTTTCAACTACTAAAAATAAGAATGGTAAATCAGGGCGGAAATTCAAAGATGAGTTAACGAATAGCGGAATTTGTTAGAAGAATTTTGTGGTTTTAAAGGTCTAAGATGCTACTGTCGTACAAATATCTAAGATTAAAAACCCAGTTAGGTGTAAAGGAATTAAGAGAAGCGTTGTAAATAAAACAATAAAATATCGAAAACTTGAAGAGATGTTTTGTTTCGACAGATAAAGAAAGAGATTTAGGAGAGATGACAGTCATCAAAAGTTTTAAAGAGTTAAGGGGGGGGGGGGGGGGGGGGGGTGGAAAAAACAATGAGTTATAACCACTGTTACCATAAACAAGCTGGGCACTGAACGCTAAAGATGAATAAGAGAGATTGGTCCTAGAAAAATACAGATCCGATACAGGTACACGTATGGCTATAAAAATGAAAGCAAAATCTGATATAATTAGACGAATTTAAATAAACTTTGGAAACTTTGATATGTAAATGGAAGATGATTTTAATTCACTGTCACAAAGTGTTAAAAAAGAAAACGAAAAATATATAGATTTCAAAAAAAAAATCGTTCAACACTCCAAAAATGGATTTTATAGAATTGCTGGCAAAATGTTTCCAAAATGTACAGACAAAACAAGAGTAAAGTTTTTACTAAAGAATTCCCAAAACCAAAACCTGTTAAAGAACAAGAAATCTGAAAGACTAAAGATGAGATAGAGATTGAAGCTCGAGAAATTCATCGCACCACTACGAAAAAAGTTTAAAAATAGAGAAAAATTAATAACAAATTATAACAATTATAAGAATAATAATTGAACGAGATTTCATGGGGCAGCAGATTTATGTTTAATAATGTCTAACTATTCGGATCAAAATGATTGGTATTAAAGTATATGTTTAAATGTTTTATTGATTACTTTCTCCACAAATAAAAATATGCTTGGTCACAGAGCTATCAAAAGAAAAAAAACGGCAAGGATATTTTCAAAAAAGCATTTCGAAGATATAGTAAGAAGATGCCATAATGAGAGGAATCCAATACACAAAACCTCCTAACCTACTTCATACAGATAAGGGTTTAGAGGTTTAAAAATAAAGAATTTAACGATGTTTTGAGGAAATACAACATTAAGATTTATCATAACTGAAAACGAAGAGAAATCAAGTATTGTATGAGAGATATAATCAACAGAACCTCCAAAATGAGAGAATGAAAGTAATTTTTGAGATTAAATAAAACACTTTTAAATGGATCCGATATTCTTCCAAAAAATCGTAAACAATTTAATAACGAGTACAGTGTTCACAAGCAACATATCAAAATGAAAATCCGAAAGACGTATAAAAAAGAATAAGGATGCAGAAAAAGGAGTTATTAGAGACCAGATTTTCCAAGTATGTTTTCCACCTGAAATTCACACGACGAGAAAAAAACTAAATTTAAAGTCAATGATCCCATGGTTAAGAATTTGTTAGATAAAAAAACAAAACATTTTTCAGACATCAAATAATAAGAACAAATTGGGTCAAGAGAAATCTTGGTGATGATTAATCAAATTAATAACACACAGATCCTGTTAAACTTATATCAGTATAAAAGGTTGTTGTATTTAAAATAATGAAGAAATAACCTGAAAGTTTTAATGAATAATGAATTGAAGAAGTCAAAAACTGTAATATAGCAATTTTCTATATATAAATGGCGCAATCAAAAGAAATGTTACAAAGTGCAAAGAATTTGAAGATTTAAAGAATGAATTTATTTATAAAGATAAAAAATAGGAAAGATGGAATGCATTATAATTGGCACAGCAAGATTGTGAAAACAGGGAATATCATAAAGAATTATATGATTAAAATATGAAAATAATAAAGCTTTTGGAAGATAAAGAATGTCTTAAAATGTAAAAGAAACTAAAAAAATTTCAGAGTTTAATAGTGATCACTATAGTAGAGAATAAGAAAGTACTTCATAATTGTAAAGATTGTGTAAAGAAGAATCACCATATGATTCACTATTAATGAAGATACTCAATGTGAATGTGGAAGAACTATATAATGGTTAAAATAATTATCCAAAAACATTTACAAACAAAATATCAATAATTTCAAGAGTTTTAATACATTTTCATCGTGTAATAATTTTTTTCTAGTATTAAAGATGGAGTCATCAAAAGAAATGTACAAAGTGTCAAGAAGAGAATAGAAAAGACTGTTATTGTAAAGGAATTGATATGATAAAATGAACAAATTAACTTTAGAAACAGAGAAAAAGGTGTTGCCCTTTAACTTTTTGTAAAGAAATTAAAAAATATTTCTGAATTTAATAACTGGCAGTAATAGTAAACAATAGAAAAGGATGCGTTTTTGCAAAGAATGTGGCTAAAAAAAATTTTCAGCTGAAAGTTATAAAAACGAAATTGCCTCCTTGTGAATATGAAAAAAGAAATTTCTAACGATGGTTACCTAGTTATGTCGTAATAACATATTACAAAACAAAATATAATAAATCGAGAGTTTTTAAGTAAAATGTTAAGAGAACATTTTCCGATCAGTGGTAATTTAGGATATACTATAAATCAGTCGAGATTCCTGCGCATATTTGTAGTAAAAATGATTTTCCCCAGTTGTATAAAATAATTCAAAGGGATTCTTTTCATTTGGTTGTAGAGATTTTATACTATTTGGATTCTACCTTGTTCTTAATAAAATTCCATTTACTGGGTAATCAATTTTCAAGTTCATTTCAATCTTTTCGGTATTTCTCTCATATTTGAGCTCTGATAACGTAATAAGGATATTCCTCCCCACATGTGATTTCTTCTTAATTAATACAAAAACATGGTGTTTTTTTCTTAGCAAAATACTTTACATAGAAACAAGGTCTAGTGTTTCATTAAGTCAATTTTAATCAATGTTTACACACTTTGTTTATGCGATTTATTTTCCCGTTTTTATTTCAATCTTTTAATTTGCAAAGTGTTTTAACTTCGTCCCTCGTAAATATTTTAATGCTTGCTTGTTTCAAGTTATTGTACTCAACCAAATTTACGAAATACTTGGCAAAACTTCTTTTGTAACCCCAATTTTTGCCAAGATGTTTTGCCGTCTTTTTTATATGTGAATCTTTCAAAATTAAAAAGAATAAAGTCCAGATTCATTGAATAAAAACAGAGTCAGGATGAAGATTGTTTAAAGGGGCCATTCGAATGAGCCCCTTGTTTTTTAAGTAAAAAATATTCGAAATTTTGTCATCATCATCAACATTTAATTATAATTGGCCGTTTTTTGTTTATTTCATAATCCTAATATTCTCACAACACACGCATCTTTAGCCTTAAACCAGATTACATTGATTTCAGTCTAGCAATCGTTACGAATTGTCCTTTATTATTGAATATAAGTTGATTATTTATTGGATCTTACAACTGTCTCCATTTAGATAGAAAAGAAATTTTAAACTAGTAATTTTTATTTTGAGAAATAAAGCCCAGATTCATTTAATGAAAACAAGTGGTTTTTTTGGAGAAGTTTGAAGGCGGGGGCGAATCATCACCCTACCTTCAGAATATGTGAATGTTTTTCGAAGCTTTTATTTTATATTTTGGGGCAGCACATTTTTAATCCATTTTCCAATCTTAAATATATTGTTGTTTTACTCCTCATTAGTTATAATAAATATTCCCCCGTCGAGAGTCTTGTATAGTTTAGAAAACCGTATTTTTTTGAATTCTTTTAATAATTTTCTTCCTAATTGGAATATAATCCGATTTCAGTTCGGTTTTTCACTGATTTTTTTGATCCATAAGCAACATATTGTGGAAAAAAAGTTGTACAAAAATTTCGAGAATTCTTTGTGTAAATGTTCGGTATGATTTTCAAAACTAGGTCAACCGAGATTGCGCAGTGTGCACTTCAATTACATCGAACGGTCTAAATTTTGGCGTTTTTATTTCCTAAATATACCTGATTTTTTTTGGCTCAATAGTTTCTTGGAAACAAACCCTAAACAAAAATTCTAACAATAAATTTGGCTGAAAACATTATTCTTAGCTGGTGATTTTAATTTGAAATTTTTATTAGATAGATAAATTTCTTTTTTGCAATTTCAATCAAACTTTGTTTTTCCGTCAAAGTTTTAAAGATTTATCTGATTGTTTTGGAATGTTATTTCAGATAATTTTTTAAGGGAATTATTTAATTTGAATCGAAAGTATAAGATATCCTTCTGTTTAAACCATAATATTTTGTTATGTTCTTCTCTCACTAAAATCCTATACAATACAGGAGAACTTTTCACTAATAATTTATTACAAAATATGATCAGAAAAAAGGAACCTGCTTAAAACCGATAAAATAATTTTGAATTCTCTCCTCTAAGTGTATAGGATTTTCCAAGTTTAAAACTAATTTAGAGCTTTCTTCTGAAGTTCAAACTTGAACAGCTTCATTTGTTCGCAAATCCGCGTTTGCTTCAATGATGAAAATCCTTCTATTTTAAATGGAAGAATATTTTTTAAAGCAATAAAGATCAGATAAAACTTCAAGACGTTTTTTTGAAGAAAATAAGAAAGATCAACCAATCAGATTGTATAATTGAGTTGGTTTCAAGTGGATGTGGAAAAACAAAACTATTATTAATTTGAAATTGTTTATCTACAATAGGTTGATTTCCTTATTCCAATTTGTAAAATGTTTTTAAGTAAATCTTTAGAACAAGACGCCTATAAAAAATGTACAAGAAAGATTTGAAAATATTGAGAAAGGCGAAACTTAAGTAAGAAATATATCAATATTTTTATAATGCTGTCCGAGGACAATAGTTCCGTTAAGCGAATGTAAACCGAAATTCTATTAAAATCCTTTTTTGATGTATTGTATTTTGAGAAAATCAAGAACGTTTATCAAGTGAATATTTCGTGAATGTCCTCGTCACAGAAAATATCTCTTGTATCTATCTTTCTCAATCATGCATTTTCAAATGAGGTTGAATAAACAAGTTTTAATAAGAAATAATTTGAAATATGTTTGTGTGTTATTTAAAGCAAGACGATCACCTATGTCGAGAAAAATTTAACAACAATTATGTGGGGATCTGATATGAGTTTTAAAATTTAAAAACCACTTTAATGAATATATGTGATTAAAAATTATGGAAAGAAGACTAACGGATTTTTAAACTATTAATCTAACTTTGAAGCCTGAAAATGGTAAATATCTTGGAAATAAATTTTCCAAATACTAAACGTGTGATAATCTAGCTTGTTTTCATGTTTTTACGTTCACGTTTTACGTTTTTCGTGTTCTCGTTTTTTACGTTCCAGCGTTTCACGTTTCCACGTTCACGTTCATTGTTTCCACGTTTCATGTATTCACGTTTCAAATGTATTCCACGTTCTGTGTTTACGTTTCAACACGTTCCATGTTTTAAACGTTCGTTGTTTCAACACGTTCGTGTTTCACTTTCATGTTTTCATCCACATTCGTGATTTACGTTTCACGTTCATGGTTTTATACGTTCGTGTTTTGTACACGTATCGTGTTTCACGTTCCGTGTTTTCACGTTACCACGTTCGTGAGTTTCACGGATTCCACGCTTCACGTTTTTTTACGTTTCCGTGGTTCACGTTTTCGTGGTTCACTACGTTTAACGTTCCACGTTTAAAATTTCTTTTCCTAAATAAATGGCAAACGTAACTTCAGAAGAAGGCAAAAAAAAAAAAAAACTTGATTCAAAATTAGAAAAAGAAATTAATTCAAATGAATTTAAAGAAGCAGATTCGAATTGAAATGAAAAAGGAACAAGGAAATTTATTTCAAAAAATTAATCAACCTGTAACAATCTGCAATAAAAAATTGTTGAGGGCAAAATTGAAGAAATGTTTATAAGCGATAATCCAAAATATTTGATTGAATTTTGGTTCCAGTTTGTACGGACAATTTGAGCTGATTATTTCGATACCAGAGTCTGAGGTTTTGAAATTGCCAAAATTAGCCATCCTTCAACACCATTTTAGACCTCGAATCATTGAAGACTCTACCATAAGTTTGAAACCAATAAGTTCCCTGGAACAAAAACCGGATATAATAAATTGGTGAAATTGGTAAAAAAATTTTCTTCCTAGAGCAACAGGATGATAAATTTGTTGTTTGTATTGGGACAAGGAAATAAAGGAAAAGTTTTATGATTGGAAAATTATGCCCGTGAATTTTGAGCATGAATGATATCATATATTAATGAAAAACAAAACAATATGAAGTGAACTCAAGGTTTATGGAGATTATTAACAGGCACTGATGTTTCCAAAAGAACGGTTTTATATTCTGAATGAAGACTTGAAAAAGTTATACTGAAATTTTATGGAGAATCTGATTCAATTTACAAAAATAATGATCCATCAACTAAGAAACCAAAGTTCAAGTAAAGGTAAAAAATATCTCAATGTTTGATTAAAACACCAATTTGGGAAAAACGAATCGAAGGATCTGGTGTAGAGAAAATAACAGTAGAATAATTAAGATTGAATACAGATATATATCTGACGATTTGACAAAACTCGATGGAATTATATTAATTATATTTATGCTTCAACGAAAAGGCTGGAAAACAACAATTTTTTGAACGAAAAGAAAGCGATTAAAAGATATTTATTTTCCGAACAAACTTTGATGAAATGATTTGAAAAACCTGATGGAATTAAAATATTTAAAACGAGTTTTTGCCGGCAAATAAGTTCCATCTATGAATTGTGAAGGTAGCGGACCTTTTGAATGATTTTAATCAGACAAATTTACCTTTTGAATTAGCACGTATCCTAGACCTTATCAGTATATGGGGCCTGGCACAAAAACATCGGAAAAAAAGACTAAAAAAGAGGAGATTACCTGGTATACAATAAATTAGAATCAAGCTGCTATGGACACAACGATATTTGTTATGCAAAACATAAGGAGACACAAATTCCAGACATATCGCAGATAAAGTTTTTGCAAGATAAGGCAATGGATAGATTTTTATCAAAAGAATGGCTAGTTTTAGCGTGAAGAGATTTGTTTGGCGCTTCCAACAGCTGGAAGCAAATGTTTTTGAAGAGAAAACTAGAATTGGGAAATCGAAGAGAACTTGAAATTTTAACTACTAGTAAATGGATGGTAGAACGTAAATTTTTAGCAAAAATCAAGAAAGAAAAAATAAAAATTCCGCTTTTAAGAAGAACAAATACCCGTTAGTATTCAAATTTAAAATAGATCAATCTAAAAAAATGGGCGAAGATAAGATATTTTTGTAACAAATAGACAATACAATAAACTCGAAAGAACATAAGAAAAACAATAAAGGAAGCCAAGAAAATAAGAAATTTTTCTTATAATCAGTTGAACAGAACTTAAAAATGGTGGACTTTTTGAAACGATTTATTAGATTTTCGGAGAGAAAATATTCCAGTTGTTTAAAAATGTTGTTTCCTTATGTTCGTAAAGCATGCTCCAATCGATTAAAAAAGATGTGATTCCCTAATTGTTCGAACAGAACATTTTTAATTGGTTTAGATAAAGAGTTGGAAGATGTTAACAGGATCTTGGATTAGATGAAAAAAACTTTGAATTACGTGAAATCAAACATTGAAAACAAAAATTTAAACCTTCTAACACATTCGGGGAATTGGAAAGAAGATCTTGCAAAAAAAATTATTAAACATTTTTAGAGGAATCCTTCATGAAGAGAATTAACATTACCGCCCTGAAAAAGTTAAGAAATTTGAATGTGGAATTGTGGAATTTTTAAGACTCGATTATGGGAAGTGGAACGCATTGGATTTGTTTATTATAAAAATGATTAAGAATCGCATAGTTATTTTGATTCAGTAATGGAAGAATTGTAGGACAAAACCACCTATAGAATTGATTAAATATTTGAAAAAATCAAGCGTTTACTACAATGAATTACCTCCAGATTCAGGAAGACTATAAGAGATCCCCTCCCCAATTTTTGTGGTCATTTAATGCTGTTTTTTGTGTTGAATTGAACTTGAGTAAAGGTAAAGAATTTTAAAGAAGTTATGATTAACAAATTATTGCCTTAATAAATATGGATTACACGAAATAATTTTTGACGTGTTTGAGAACACAAATTATTCAAAATGTAGATAATAGATTTGAATTTTTGATAGGTTTGAGGAATGAGTATGATTAACAAAATTAGAAAGTTTAATTGCAGAACCTCTTCCAGATTTCAGAATATGTTTGCTGTCAAGATTGAAGATTTTTAAAGCAGAATATGATTAACAAACTTGCAAATTATCAATGAGTTCAAATGAAGTTGCTGATAAAATAGAAAAACAAGTTGGAAAAAAGAAAGTTGAATGATAGGTGTAACAAGAAAAATTAAATTTACCTCAAATATTAAATGTCTTCATATATCGAAAAAAGCTGAATAAAATATTACTGAAGCGATCAAAGTTTAAAAGAATTATGTTAGTTTGGCTAATAAAAAAAGAATTGTCCCGAGGTGTTCGACGCTGGTATTGGACAAACATGATGTTAGTTTGTCAAAAAAGCAAATTTTAAAACCTCTAAAATTAATCAGAAAAACATCGATATTGGTTCGATCTTACATGAATCTCGGAATGTTATAAAATGCCTTATGATTCTTAAATGGAAAAAGAATTAGCGGTGGTTAGTAAAGGAATTAATCCATTTGATGATGTTAGTAATAGATTCAATTAGAAAGATCCTATTAAAAATGTTTAATGAACTAAAACAAAATTAATGGAGAATCATAAACAGCATGTTTAAAAGGATTTTACAACAGACGAGTCCTATGAAAAAACTTGAAGCGAGAAGTAAAAAGAACTATAGAAAATTGTGATGAAATAAATTTACAAAATTTTGAGGAAAATGTTCAATCTATATAAACTGGCGATCTTTAATTGGATTGATGGATAGTTAGTAAGAATATACAAACCTTTTTGGAAGATTTCGCTAAATTTCCCAAGAGGGTTTTAATGAAACACGATGGAAAAAATGGTGAACGTTTTTATTTTGTTGTAAAAGAGTAGTTATACGTAAATTCAATCCTTTTAACTTCATGATAAATTAATTTAAACTAGAAGAAAACTTTGGGCGAAATTAATGAAAAAGTTTATAAAAAATAAGCAGTTCTTTTGATAAGCTTTAGTTTTAT
Source organism: Homalodisca vitripennis (assembly GCF_021130785.1). Classification (NCBI taxonomy): domain Eukaryota; kingdom Metazoa; phylum Arthropoda; class Insecta; order Hemiptera; family Cicadellidae; genus Homalodisca; species Homalodisca vitripennis. The sequence continues at coordinate 59,301 of NW_025779248.1, forward strand.
GATTGCCACACAAAACTTTTGAGAATATTTGATCATAAACTCGTTGAATACAACGATTTAATATCTCTGATAAAGTAAAATAAACCTAGAATGAAAACTTTAATAAATTTAAAGAAGATGTTAATTAAAAACTTTTGAAAATATTGATAACAGATTAAATGGAGTAGAGTGGTTACGATGAACTAATTTTTTCCTTATATAAATGGCGCTCATATACTGTGTGAGAATGTAAAGAAAAAACTGCAACAAATGGATATACAAATATTATCGCAAATAATCAATGGAGTTATAGAGAATTTCTGGAAAAATGTGCCTGAATGTAACTCAAAAAAAGAGATCAATTTTATAAAAACCTTGATTCTTGAAATTTTTTCCTAATAAATAGTAGTAATGGCAAGCGACATTACAGTGCTTTCGATCTTTTTTATCATGTCAAAACAACGAAAATTAGATTTTGAAAAAAGAAACATTGGGATGAACATTTCTCAAGAAATATGAATTATCCCGAAGATATGATGAGATTATACGTAAACAAAATATGAATTGGTAATAACACAATTTAGGCAAAATATCAAACTCTGTCCCCAGAAGTTCATTGCAGAGAAAATAGTACATTATCAATGTGGGGGGAAGGGGGGGGTGGGGGGGGGGGGGGGAAGATCGGTGATATGTGTAATTCTGTTTTACTTTGGTCTCTAATCAACACTTGAGTATAAAGTTTTTTGGATGAAAATAAAAGATACAGTTGATTGGGGGGGGGATTTGGTTGGGGGAATAATATTATAGATAGCGGTTAACTATCCATGTGCAGATTTTATCTGAAATAATGTGACCGAGATCGCAAAATTTAAGGAAGTAGAATCCTGAATATATGACGAAGTAAGGATCATTAAAAATGGGACTCTAATCCTTTTTAATTATTTTTACTAAAATTTTTATATCTTTTCTTATAAAAACGTAACATTAGATCGATTGAAAAAAATGATACACGATGTTTAAAATATTTCTAAATTTTCTACTTATTAAATTGGCGGACTACAGAAAAATATGCTAGTGATAAATTGAACAGGGCGGAGTTTAAAAATTTCTATCCAATATTAGTAAACAAACCATTTGAATGAACCGAATAAAAAGAACTTGAAGTTTCATTATTGATATTTTGGAGATAACATTTTGCTCGTCTAACTTCGCAGTTTTTATATATTGTCTGGAACTTTAACAAACACAAGATGGTCAAGCATATCTTGGAACTGAATAATGTTTAGATTAAATCGATAATTTTTATACCCGTTTTTATTTTCACCATAAGATTGAAGTAAGTAAAACACAATAAAATTGAATAGAAGAAGTCCGAAAACTGTGGCCAATTATAAGGCACAATTAAAGGAACTATTTCGTATTCAAAAAAGTGATGTTTATTTCCTCAAAACTTCTAATGGCTTATTGAATCAGATTTTAAATTTGGAGTTGTTTTTTGAAAGCAGCTGGGAATTTATCTCATTTTTGGATTAAGGATTTTTTGAAAATGTTACTATATCTCCGATCGTATAAAAGGTAGTGATATTATTATCTAAGTTGTTATAAAGAGCCAGAAGAACAGATGATGTGAATTCTGAAGACTGCAACTGGAAATGTTATGCCTGTTGATGGGAAAAATAGACAATTTAACAGATTTATTTTTTATTGAGAGTTCCAATGATCTGATTATAAAACCACGAAGTCAAAAATTAAGGTTGATTGAATGAAATTTAACAAAAAAGTCAAAACAATTAAATGTTTAAATTTTCTTAGATTGGGAAAAAAACAATTGTTAAATTGAAACAAAAAGGTATTTCCGGAACAACTTATTCGTTCGATATCACTAACATTTATTAGAAATATCTTCAATCCCAAGTTTCGTTATTATAAGGTTTTTCAAACAGAATAGACAGAATAATCAAGAAGAGAAATATCCTTCAAAGTTTTGATAGTTTGGAATGTAAAAAAATATCAGAGTAAAAATTGAAAAACGGTTCCTTATTATCCAGATGAATTAACAAAATTTAAAAACATTTTCCGGAGGTCTTTTCATTGAATCATGTATCAGAAATGAGTATCAAGAATTTTAAGAAAGTGTTACTGTAATAATAAGGAAATATGGTATTAACAATCCTAAAGAATTTTTAGCGGAAATAGACCTATTTATGTCATTGAGATAACAACAAAGAGTTTTGACAAATATTTTCCTGGTTCAAAGAAACGATATAATTATCAATATGGATTTTCAAAAAGCTGATTACAAAACTCGACATGTTATGTGGTTGTGGTTTCTGAGAAATCTTTTAGAGACGCTATTGATGTGAATTAAGAACGAGTATTAAAGAAATTCAGTAAAACATCGTCTTATTTTCTGTTTGAGCCGAATGTTAAGGCAAATATTCATTATTTTCCGTTATTAATCAGATTTTTCATTGAGATTTTATCTGGATTTTTTTCATTAAAAAACAGCTTAGAAAATTAGAAGCCTACAATGAACAGTAAAACAGCATATAGATGTCGGGTTAATTATTTCATTCGTGAGGTTTACAGAATTAGGTTTATTTGTCACTTTAAAACAGTATTTTATCGTTGATTTTCTGACTGTCCCCCAAAAGTGAGCTAGGAAACCCCTCACATTCATATCTACTTATAATATATAATATATAAATATATATATATATATAAATATATTATAATATATCATATTACTATATATATATAATTTACTAATATAAAATATTCCCTTTTTTGAAACTATCATGTTTTGATTTCAAAAGCGGTTCTATCCGTTGCACTCATTGTTTACCCCATTTTGATAAATACAAATACAATATGTTTATTTGACAGCTCAGCCTCCAAATCCTACGGAATGACATGTATTATTATAGAACTCAATGAGCATCCGACAGAGGCAATAGGGAATTTTACGCATGTCTCCTCGTTTCTTTCTTATGACATCCTTGTGTGATTATAACAGAAGATAATTTTTGTTCCAAGATTTTTCAG
>NW_025779249.1:0-91310 GCF_021130785.1 Homalodisca vitripennis
GCGGCAGCTGTGTCCTTGAGGGTACACTGTAACGCGTCTACGGAAACGGATTGAGGAAAAGGAGAAGGAATGAGTCGGAATTCACAGGTTTAGCAAACAAAGCCCTCAAACAACTTGCCCCTTTTTGTACTACCTATTTGTGTGAACAAACATTTTCTACGGTTCAAACAAATTCATTCCTCCCATTGGTAGTGATGAGTTCTAGTCTTATATATATGTTCATCAAGAGAGATAGAAACAATCCTACACTTATAAGAAATATTGTTAAAAATAATTAAAGATGTTTATAATTATCTTATGATGTAAATACACATATCTGAGTACTTGTAACAAACTTATTTATTTCTTCTGATTCCTAATACAACAAAAGATAAAAATTAATTCTGAATTGTTATTCCTGCAATTTTAAAATAGGTAAAATAAAATAGTTTTGAACTTTTAATTGGTACTATTTTTTATGACTGTGTGGGTATGCGAATGATAAATTATCTACTTCGATTTATTTTCGTGATAAGTATGTTTCGTATATTTTCGAAAATATATGGTACTTAATCAAATTAAAAAAAATATATATCTATGTATAATTAGATGTGCAAAACTATTATTAATTTGCATTAATGAGTTTATATAGAATATGTGTGTGTGTGTGTGTGTGTGTGTGTGTGTGTGTGTGTGTGTGTGTGTGTATGGCCTGAAAGCCTTACCTTTAGCAAAAGGTTCTTCCGTCCACCACGAATCAACAGACGATTGCGGAGGAGGTGAACATGATGGCGACCGAGGGTGATACGAGTATGATGGTCTTCGGTCTATTTCCGACCTATCCATCGGTTCAGTCCTAAACAAATGAAATATGGCAATATAGTGAAAAGGTGCATTGTATTTTATAGTAAGTCATTAACTGATTACTTGTATTTATTCTGGAGAACCTTAATACCTGCATATACATATGTAACCTACCATTTTTAAAATAACATTTAATTTTCTCTCTCTCTCTCTCAGTCCTCTTTTTTTTACTATCAAAGCTAACTAAATACTCACTCATTTTTTATGATCAAAATCTCTTATATGTATGACAGTAACATTCTAAATTTATAAGTACAATGGTCTGTTTAGCATTTTAAACTCGAGTTACTCGAAGATGCAAGTTCATGCTAGATATATATAAAACAGTTTGATTAAATCTTTCCTCATTTAACGACAATATAATACAATCTAAAAACAATATGCATTTTCTTATAAATCTTGCAAACGTTCCTATCAATACAAAGGTATTAATGTACAGATTGTTTTTGATAGTATTAAGGTAAAGTACACAAATTTATATATAGGCTACATAGACATATAATTTATATTTTTGACACTTCAACGTACAATATAGATTCCAAAATAGACAAATTTTCCACCCTTAAAGATGTTTTGTAAATTTATGGTTGGTTTTTATTTTTTAGTAAATATCTTGGTCTAAAGCAAGGTATTAATTAGGTTATTATTATGGGAAAAAAATAATAGGTATATAGTACTTCCTTTCGTAAGAATGTTAACTCTCAAAATACATATGTTATCCATATTCATCTGGAGTTATTATATCCATTTCAAAGCACATTTCGGGAACCAGTTCGGTACAGGTAAAATGAGTTAGTTAAACGATAACTATGCACAATTTTCCACATTACAAACCCAACAGATAATTGCAAATAGCCAAACTGGAATAATTAGAATTTCAGGCAATGTATCAATAAGCGCTGAAAATTTACTTATTTTAATATTTTGGTGTAATAATTCCAAACATTTTAAAATTGGGATCATGTACATAAATAATGCTTTAAATATAATAATGAAAAATAATAAAATCAATAATTCACTATTCCTTATGGGTGTTTGGCAAGTATAATACTATATAATAGTCCTTCGACGTATTCAAATGTTAAATTAAATATTCTTGTTGATCAAACCATAGTTATAGAAATTATAACTATGATATGCTATTTTGAAGTTATTCAGTAACAAATGTTACTTACCGACCAGTGTAGCATGGACGTTTCAACACTGGATGTTTTATTTCTTTTGTCACCCTCTTCGGAATCAGTCCATGTCTGTGGTTGCTTTCCTCCTTGCAACTCCTCGCTGGTGCCAGCAGGGCTTCTCAAAGTGTGGCCTACGAATTATGGTAAAATATATAGACTGCTGATAAAAACGATATTTTATGTCTAATACAAAAGCACTTTCTACTCAGAAGGATAACATTTTTCCAGATCAAGTATGAATTTATAATTAGACAACTACATGAAACGCTAAAAACCCATAATTGTATTGGTCAATCACAATTTAGCGCTAGCGGGTTCTGTAGGAGTATGTTGGTGTAATAATTCCAAACATTTTAAAATTGGGATCATGTACATAAATAATGCTTTAAATATAATAATGAAAAATAATAAAATCAATAATTCACTATTCCTTATGGGTGTTTGACAAGTATAATACTATATAATAGTCTTCCACGTATTCAAATGTTAAATTAAATATTCTTGTTGATCAAACCAAGTAGAAATATAATGTTGCTTTCTATTACTAGAAAATATAACTATTATATGCTATTTTGAAGTTATTAGACACATGGTACTTACCGATCAGTGTAGTATGGACGTTTAAAAACTGGATGTTTTATTCTTTTGTCACCCTCTTCGGAATCAGTCCATGTCTGTGGTTACTTTCCTCCTTGCAACTCCTCGCTGGTGCCAGCAGGGCTTCTCAAAGTGTGGCCTACGAATTATGGTAAAATATATAGACTGCTGATAAAACGATATTTTATGTCTAATACAAAAGCACTTTCTACTCAGAAGGATAACATTTTTCCAGATCAAGTATGAATTTATAATTAGACAACTACACGAAACGCTAAAAAACCCATAATTGTATTGGTCAATCACAATTTATCGCTAGCGGGTTCTGTAGGAGTATGCGGCAGCTGTGTCCTTGAGGGTACACTGTAATGCGTCTACGGAAACGGATTAAGGAAAAGAAGGTATGAGTCGGAATTCACAGGTTTAGCAAACAAAGCCCTCAAACAACTTGCCCCCTTTTTGTACTACCTATTTGTGTGAACAAACATTTTCTACGGTTCCAACAAATTCATTCCTCCCATTGGTAGTGATGAGTTCTAGTCTTATATATATATATGCAAAACTATTATTAATTAGCATTAATGGGTTTATGTAGAATATGTGTGTGTGTGTGTTTGTGTATGGCCTGAAAGCCTTACCTTTAGCAAAAGGTTTCTTCCGTCTTTGATGATCCCAAACTTAAAAAGAGCCCTAAAGTGATTCCGTTTCCATTAAAATGTACAATCAAACATAAAGCCATTGGGAGGCCTAAAAAGATACATCGTGGACGTCCTAAACGACTTGCAAGTACGAGAGACGAGCAAGTGAGAGAGGCCAGGAAAAACTATGTTAAAAGTAATTGTCAAACTATTCGTAATAAACTTCATCAATATCTTGAACAGCACCCCGAGAGCCACAGAGACGCCGTACGCCGTTACGACCAGCGTCATCCTGAGGTCCACAGGGACGCTGTCCTTCGTTACGACGAACAACATCCTGAGGTCCACAGGGAGGCCGTTCATCGGTATGAGGAACGACACCTTTACGCCTGTCACGACAGAGTTAGATTTTTTCAATAATCAATAATCAAAAACTTGCCGAACTTCATTACTTACCTATCTCACTTGCTGGACTCATCGTTGCTCACAGACCAATGTCACAATGTCATATTGGAGCGGTGTACTACTCTACGACATAAATTTATACAAACTGAAGAAACAAGTCTTTGGTGTGATGACATTTACATTTGTCCTCACTGCCAAGCACCTCTGTTCGAGGAAGAGGAGAACAGAAAAAAGTGGTGCTGTGGAGTGGGCGCTTATAATGTGACCAAATTACCACCTCTCAATGCCATTCTATTCTAATCGGCGCTTCCTCGACAGAGCGCGGGCCTACAACGACCTCTTTGCACTCTGTGCCCTCGAAATATCTGGCGGATACCGGCATCCTAGTGGCCTCTCGTTTTTCAAAATCGAAGGGAGGATGTACCATCAGGTGTACAGCTTGGACGCCCCGGGCCAAAGGTTTGTTACTAAGGGCGTTGACGTCCAATTCGTAAATCGGTGCCGCTTGTATATAGACCATGGAGAAGAACGCAAGAACATAGCCATGAGTAGATCACTTGATGCTGACATAACTGACGCCATTACCAATCACTTGTATTAATTAAATCCACATATTCGTGAATTCCGAGGATTGAGTAATTAACCTTCGATCAATTCACACCTGGAATTCCAGTTGACAAGTCGAGCTACACATGGCCCTGATCTTCTCGACAGTCAAAGAGGTATTGAAGTGCACGCCGTGCTTAGTTTGTGATGACGCAATCACTGAGCCTCGTCGGCTCACCGTCTGGAAAGTGGGGGCTGGAAGACCTTCTACCATCGATCTCTGTAGTCCTCTAATGGAGCCCTTCCAGTACCCACTGCTCTATCCGCAAGGCACTTTGGGTTGGCACATCGGCATGCTGGATAACGGAAAAAAAACTTTCTCAATATAACTATTCACGTTGTCTCTTGCTCTCCAATCATTGTTTTTCTTATCTTCGTTTTATAAGATTTTCACAGACAAAGTCCTCAGCCCAAAAGGCCATGCGGATAGGACAACTGAATGAGCTACGAGCTATATGACGCTCAACGCAGTGGTCCGGCAGGAAGGCAGGTTAGAGATGACATCGCTTGTGACGAAACAGTCCAAGGTGAGGGTGGGGCACAGCCTGGAAAGATTTACCTCCCAAGTACGTTTACTGGTGGGCCCAGATACAAGAAGATACATTACGAGAACGCGATGACTCTCGTATCACGTTTGGGTTCACCAACGTACTTTATGTATAGCGCGACTTGGGAGGAGAACAAGAGAGCGTGTCCCCACGGCAGGGGACGCAGTGAGCCTAGCACGGCTTGCAGAGTTTTCCAGATAAAACTTCTAGAACATCTTAGAGATCTGCGGAGCGGAGCGATGTTCGGCTGCACGAGCTATATCGTCTACTTCATCGAAATGCAAATGAGGGGCCTTCCTCACGCCCACATTGTGTTTAAGATAGACGGAGACGGTCCAGTACAAGCAGACGAAATCGACTCTGTAATCTGCGCGGACATCCCCTCGGAAGAAGAAGCGGGTGGAAGACTCAGGAAGTTGTTTTTTGCAGCACATGATCCACGGTCCTTGTGGCACAGATCATCGCACCGACTTCCTGTGCTGGGACACTGTGAAGGGCCACTGCACAAAGTTCTATCCTAAGCTTCCATGCCAGACAACTCACGTCGTTGACAGAGGATTTGTTCAGTACAGGCGGGATTATGGAAATGCAGGTCAAATCAAGTCACGCAATAGGTCTGTTACTGTTCACGATGGATGGGTTGTACCTTATAACACCGCACTATTGCTTAAGTATGAAGCACACATTAACTTTGAGCTTGCGTCTACCCGTCGCGTCATCAAGTATCTATTCAAATACCTGATGAAGGGTGGATCACTTCAAAACGTCACAGTTACACCTTTGTGGCAACAAGATGACAAGGTAGAAAGCTATATGACTAAGAGAATGGTCGGTGCAAGCGACGCTTGCTGGCGTCTCTTGGACTTTTCAATCTTCAAGTCAGAACCGTCGGTCGAGTGTCTACCTGTTCATCTTGAGGTAAAGCAGCATGTGTGTTTTCGTCCCGGTGATCTGACAGACGCAATTACAAGATCAAGTTCCAAGTTATTACTGTACTTTAACAGGCCTGTTGACAACATCTTCGACACTATGACATATCAAACATTTTTTGAAAAATTCATTTTACACGTGAAACGACCTAACACGGATTATGTATATACACATACAGATGGAAATCACTTCATCACTGTTCGCCAGCGTGGAGAGAAGGTATGCACACTTTTTTGGGTCTCGCCTAATCGTGGTGAGCTGTACTACCTGCGGATGCTCCTGATGTCTACACCTTGCCGCGGCTACTCTGACCTCCTGTCACGAGGTGGTCCTGGCTGTCGCACGTTTCAGGAGGTCTGTCGTCATCTCGGCTTGGTGGAGGATGAAGATGAGCACCAAAGAGAAAAAAGTATATATATATATTATATATATATATATATATATATTCACTTCGGTTGTATGATGCAGAATTGCTCTATTATAACAAATTATACTTCTTAGTTTAAATTTCCTTTAATATTTCGGCTTTGCCGTTTTCAAAAAGGTATAATAAAAGGTATAATAAAAAGTATAAAACAAAAGTAACACAGCAACAAAATTTACACAAGTAAATAAATAAACATGTGATTAACACCAAAGAGAAATATCATGAACAGAGAAAGAATTTAGAAAAAATTATAATAACAAAAACAATTGATCATTTCATCTTTTATTCAGACCGAAGGGTACTTTTGATTTTAATGTTAACTGATGTGCCTGTTCTAAATTTTCTAAGTAAATTTTGTTTCCATTTTCTGGTACTTTGCAAATACCTTTCAATGAATAACATTGTTCAAAATTTTGTTGGTGGCCTAATGCGTGTTGTGAAATTAATTTTTCATCCTGTTTTTTAGACGAACAACGATGATTATTCATTCTTATGTGCAATGGATTGGTTGTCAATCCAACACGTCCTGGGTATGACGTTAAACTGCCTCTTCCCACCTAACCATTTCCTAATTCCTACCAAATCCCCCTCCAGGGTCTTTTAAGTACCCGTCCTCCGACCGTTCCAGTACATGGCTCGCTGGGAGTGCTTAAGCCGGCACTAGATGCCCTATCTGGTGTCGGTGAGAGCTGATGTGAGCTTGTCTCTGCCGAGGCGTAAGTCATGTACTGGTTCAGAAGCCAGCCACTTCGGTCCTTGGTCAGGAAGTGTTCAGTAGGCAGGGGTGTCGGAGCCCCTGTTGCCACGTGCGAGTCCAAGTTGTGCGCGTATTCCCGACTTGGTAATCGATGGAAACCGGGCCTCGGGGAACTGAGGTAGGGTTGTCCCCCAAGCTACGGTTTGTGGGACAACCCGAGGGCATGCCCGCTCCCGGTGAATCGGCCCGCACTACTAAACACGATGCGCTGGTGACCTTATCTATGGAAACTCAAACCACCCCACCCTTAGGGCAAGAATTCGGAGTAAGAGATCCTAATGATCCAGAGAAAAAGCGACAGTTGTCGGATTCTGAAAATGAATCATACATAAAACAAAGGAAAGTGGAAGAAAAAGTAAACGCAGAAAATATGAACGTTCCAACTCCACTATACCTAATCGTTAGCCATAAGGATGAGGGCAAAACTCTAACGAAGGTTAGTCCTTTCTTAATAAACAAAGCTTTAGTTTCCTCAGGCGGTCAGCCTAAATCTGTAAGCAAACTGAGAAATGGAACTATCTTGGTGGAGGACGATACGGATTTCGTCTCCCCAACGACTCTTCTATTTTCACGGCCGAATTAACAGCCATCCAAAAGGCCCTAAATATAACGTTTCCTATGACTAAAAAATTGGTTATCTGCAGCGACTCCCTTAGTGGTATACAAGCCATCAGCGACATGTTTTCAAAACACATCATCATCCGCGAAATATGGCACTCTTTGTCTTCCCTTCAGTCCGAAGGTGTTGCTGTCTTCCTTGTCTGGGTACCTGGAAACATTGGAGTATCCGGAAACGAGCTGGCAGATAGAGGAGCTAAGGAAGCATTACAACTCCAGCCTTACACCGCACGGATGATTTCTTCCGACATTACCCCGGTAGTGAAGGCCAAACTGAAAGCCAAATGGAATAGCGATTGGCGGGCAGTCGTCAACAACAAGTTACGGCTTATTAAAGACTGCGTTGGACTCTGGGAAACAGCGAACCGCCTGAGTCGTCGTGAGGAGGTTGTGTTGTGTCGCCTGCGGCTAGGCCACACGCTTCTCACACATGGCTTCCTCATGAGTAGAGATGATCCTCCGGTCTGCGACACATGTGACACTGTCATTACTGTCAAACATGTGCTTGTTGACTGCCCTCGCTATTCGGTACATAGGCGCAACTCGAATCTGCCGGCTTCGTTGAACGATATTCTTTGTGACGACGAGACGGTAACTCAAAGATTGCTGTGTTTTCTGAATGCAACGTCGCTGATTAATAAAATATAATTTAAATTTTAAATTTATTTATTCAGATTATCTATTGTTGTTAATATTTATAAATTTTATTATTTATTTTATATATCATTATCTTGACAGCTGCCAAATTAGCCCCTTTACAGCTAACTTGGTGGCAGTAAATTGTGTTAAGTTTTTACAGTTTATTTAATTAATGTTATGTACCTTGTCCTTATTTATGTTCTATTTATCTTTTAGTCCTTATATAGGTTAAGACCTCTCTACAGTCTTTCCCTTGTCATATTTATTGTTATCTAGTTTTAAGTATAAATTATTTACTCACCTACTTGTCGTAATTCCTATTTTTGTTATATACAATGTAATCTGTATGCACCTAATTGACACTACCAGATACGAGTAGGTGTCAATTCTTTCTTGAGGGCAATGATAACCTCAGCGTTTTTTGCCCCTTATATAAAAAAAAAAAAAAAAAAAAAAAAAAAAAAAAAATGGGAGGATCTGGACGAGGATGGATTAGTCTTTTTCACTAAGAATTTAGATCTATGTTCTGATTTTGCTTGTATGTTCTTTTTTAGTTTGTCGGCGAGTTTTTTTCCTCTCTTCCAAAGATAATGCGGGTTTCGTATTTTGTTGCACCTTATCTCTAAAAGTAGGAGTAACTGTTGAGCGAGCTTGAATCTGTGTGCTGGACTTTGTATGGGGCGTGTGGACTGCTTGGGAAGGATTACTGGTGGATGCCAACGGATGTTGTCCGGTACCGGCTGCAAGCTGCTTAACCAAAGCAGCAACCTGCTCTGTTAAATTGAGCACCATACCCTCCAAGGCGGTACATGACGGGCACTGTGCGGATTGGACTGGGGCTGAAGCAGCTTCGGAGTATGAGACTCCCTTTTTAGGGGTTGGAGCGATTCTTCTCCTGTACTCTTTGCGGGCTTCGTTAAAGGAGAGTTTGTTAAGAGTAACGATCTTCAATACTTCCTTTTCCTCTAAGTAAACTCTACACTCCTTCGAAGTGGCCGCGTGAATGCCCTTACAGTTCACGCATCTGACGTCGTTCTTGCAACCTTCCTCTTGGTGGCCTTCATCGCCGCAACGGGAACAAGTCTCAGGGCCCGAGCACGTCTTAGTAGAGTGCCCGAATCTCTGACAACGGAAACACCGCTGCGGATTTTTAAAGTATGGCCGTACAGTCAGGGACAAGTACCCAGCCTTAATAGTTTTTGGAGGTTGGGGAAAAGCAAAGGTCAGAATTAGACCAGGAGTAGGAACCTTTTTCCCATTCTCCGTCCGAAGCATCCTAACCACATCGGTTACCATTTCACACTGCAGCTCGTCCTTGAGTTCTTCCTCACTACACTCCATCAGGTCACGGCAGAAGACGATCCCCTTGGAGGTGTTCAGTGAGGAGTGCGGTTGAACGACGACTTCCACCTGATCAAAAAAGCTTGTCATCTGAAGGAACTTCCTGGCTTGGATGTAGTTTGCAGCCTCCACCAAGATAGTTCCATTTCTCAGTTTGCTTACAGATTTAGGCTGACCGCCTGAGGAAACTAAAGCTTTGTTTATTAAGAAAGGACTAACCTTCGTTAGAGTTTTGCCCTCATCCTTATGGCTAACGATTAGGTATAGTGGAGTTGGAACGTTCATATTTTCTGCGTTTACTTTTTCTTCCACTTTCCTTTGTTTTATGTATGATTCATTTTCAGAATCCGACAACTGTCGCTTTTTCTCTGGATCATTAGGATCTCTTACTCCGAATTCTTGCCCTAAGGGTGGGGTGGTTTGAGTTTCCATAGATAAGGTCACCAGCGCATCGTGTTTAGTAGTGCGGGCCGATTCACCGGGAGCGGGCATGCCCTCGGGTGTCCCACAAACCGTAGCTTGGGGGACAACCCTACCTCAGTTCCCCGAGGCCCGGTTTCCATCGATTACCAAGTCGGGAATACGCGCACAACTTGGACTCGCACGTGGCAACAGGGGCTCCGACACCCCTGCCTACTGAACACTTCCTGACCAAGGACCGAAGTGGCTGGCTTCTGAACCAGTACATGACCTACGCCTCGGCAGAGACAAGCTCACATCAGCTCTCACCGACACCAGATAGGGCATCTAGTGCCGGCTTAAGCACTCCCAGCGAGCCATGCACTGGAACGGTCAGAGGACGGGTACTTATAGACCCTGGAGGGGGATTTGGTAGGAATTAGGGAATGGTTAGGTGGGAAGAGGCAGTTTAACGTCATACCCAGGACGGCAGATCCTCCCAATTATCACTTGATGATGATATGGTTGAGGACCCTTTGGAGATACAGACAGAGTTCCAAACTGTTCAAGGTAACTTCCGTCCTGTATCTAAACAAAGAAAAAAAAAATTACGATGAACTAGCACAAAATAAAATATATAATATAATATAAAATGCTGTTACAATGGAATATTAATGGTTTGAGAAGCCACTTTGAAGACTTCAAATTACTTCTAAAGACAAAAAAACCTAAAGTTATTTGCCTACAAGAGACAAAATTGTCTCCTCATACTCGTTTCAAACAAAATGGTTATGACATCTTTCGCCTAGATCATCACCAACAAATTGCCTGTGGAGGTGTGGCTATTCTAGCAGATTCTTCTGTTAATGCTAGAGCCTTGAACATTGTCACAAACCTCCAGGCAGTAGCAGTATCAATCGATGTTCCGTTTAAATTAACCATCTGCTCCATATATATTCCACCTTCCCCTTTTGATTTATCTCTTGATGATCTACGTGATCTGTACAGCCAACTCCCTTCTCCTTTCTTGATGGTTGGTGATTTCAATGCACACCATCGCTCTTGGGGTTCCAGCCATTCTGATCGGAGGGGTAACATGGTTGTGGGATTGTGGGATGAAGTGGCAGCGGTCATTCTCAATGACGATTCGGCCACTTACATGTGCCCTAGGACTGGCATATGGTCGGCAATCGACCTGTCAGTCTGCAGTCCGGTCGTGGCAACTCGAGTGCATTGGTCCGTACTTCCCGACCTGTCAGGGAGTGACCATGCGCCCATTGCCGTGGCTTTTCAATCCTTTCCGTCTTTGACAGGCAAGTGTCCCAGGTGGAAAATAAAGAGGGCTGACTGGAACGAGTACAAAAAGAACATAGTTTCTCAAACTACTAATATAGAATTAAACGACATAAATACAGCCACTGAATTATTTACATCTAATATTATAACATCCGCAGAGCGAAGCATTCCAAAATCCTCGGGTTCACCAAACAAACGCCAGGTTTCTTGGTGGTCTGAAGAATGTTCGGCGGCTCTAAAGGAACGTCGAAAATGTTTAAGACAATTCAACAGATCACCGACTGAAGAAAATTTAAGTAGGTACAGAAGAGCACGGGCAAAAGCAAGACAGGTTTTTAGACAAAGACGGCGGCAGTCCTGGCTGGACTACACAGATCAAATAAAACGTACTACTCCTGCATCTGATGTTTGGAGGAAGCTTCGGTCTGTTTGCTGTAAGACCTCCCCACCTGCTCTTATTGCTCTGAAAAATGGTACCGATGTGGTAACTGATCCCTTGACAGTTTCTAATTTACTCGGCTCACATTTTGCGGAAATTTCAAAAACGTCATCTTACAATAGGGAGTTTCAAAATTTCAAAACAAATACAGAAAGACATGCTCTAAATTTAAATATTAATAACAACTCTCCTTTAAACCTTCCCTTTACCATTGATGAACTCGATTCATCACTAAAGGCGACATCAAATTCTGCTCCAGGTCCCGATAACATACATTATGCCATGTTGCGGAACCTGACGGAGGATGGAAAACAAGATCTTCTAAAATTATATAATAGAATATATTTAGAACACACATTCCCTAATTCTTGGCGTCGCTCACACATTATCGCTCTCCAAAAACCGGGCCAAGATAGAACTTCTCCAGGAAGCTATAGACCAATTTCGCTTACTAGCAGTCTCTGCAAAGTACTGGAAAGGATGGTCAACAGACGTCTTGTTTGGTTTCTGGAGAAAAATAATCTTCTCTCACCTTCCCAGTGCGGATTCCGACAAGGCCGGTCTACAAGTGACCATCTACTTGCCTTGGAATCGGCAATCCTGAATTCCTTTATTGAAAGAAAACAGTTGATCGCGGTATTCTTCGACATTTCCAAGGCTTACGACAAAGCTTGGAGAAGGGGGATATTAAATGCTTTAATATCTTGGGGTGTAGGGGGCCACATGGTTTCTTTCATACAGGGCTTCTTGTCGGAAAGAACCATACAGGTCAAACTTGGGACAACCATTTCCGATTCATTCACGCTGGAAAATGGTATTCCACAAGGTAGCGTTCTAAGCTGTACCCTTTTTGCTATTGCAATCAATAACATCTCATCCTGCGTTACCCCTCCTGTGCGCTGTTCTTTGTTTGTAGATGATTTCTCTATTTACATCTCTACAAAGAAGCTAGCGGTGGGGGAGAGAGCGTTACAGCTTACCATCAACAGGCTTGAGCAGTGGTGCGGAGTTACGGGTTTTTCTTTTTCGCCACCTAAAACAAAAGCCATCGTTTTCTCCAGAATGCGTACCGTTGAGCAGCCAACGCTCTCTTTGCTGGGTCAGAGAATCACTACTTGTGACAATATCAGATTCCTGGGTCTCACATTTGATACCCGGCTAACTTGGGTGCCTCGCCTGAAAGACCTAAAAGATCGATGCGTGAAGCGCTTGAACATACTGAGAGCTTTAAGCGGAACAAAATGGGGGGCTGACAGGACATGCATGCTCAGGTTCTACAAAGCCACCATTCGTTCCTGTCTAGATTATGGATGTCAAGCATATGGGTCCGCAAGACCCAGTGCTCTCAAAATGCTTGACCCAGTCCATAATTCTGCTTTAAGACTGGCCACTGGAGCTTTTCGATCTTCTCCTATTAACAGTCTTCTCGCAGAAACGGGAGAACCCCCTCTTTCGCATAGACGACAACAACTGTCCCTAAACTATGTTCACGCTCTTTCAGGGAAGCCAGAAAACCCTGCGTTTGAACCGGTCCTGCGAAATCCACTCTATAATTCTTTCCTAGCGAGACCAAATCTTCCTTCACCCTTAGGCGTTAGGGCCAAATCCTACGCTTATGAAATAGGCCTAAACGATTACCAGTTTAAAATCGTTCATCAATGTGATACCCCACCTTGGAGCGTCTCAATGCCAAAAATTATTTTAAATCTCTCTAGGTTTAAAAAAGTCTCCACTCCAGAAACAGTCTACAAACAAGAATTCCGTCAAATACTAGGCAGCCTCGCACCTTGCGATGTTGTCTATACTGACGGGTCAAAGGAACGTTGTAGAACTGGATGTGCTTTCGTCACTGGGGTAAGACGATACGGATTTCGTCTCCCCAACGACTCTTCCATTTTCACGGCCGAATTAACAGCCATCCAAAAGGCCCTAAATATAACGTTTCCTATGACTAAAAAATTGGTTATCTGCAGCGACTCCCTTAGTGGTATACAAGCCATCAGCGACATGTTTTCAAAACACATCATCATCCGCGAAATATGGCACTCTTTGTCTTCCCTTCAGTCCGAAGGTGTTGCTGTCTTCCTTGTCTGGGTACCTGGACACATTGGAGTATCCGGAAACGAGCTGGCAGATAGAGGAGCTAAGGAAGCATTACAACTCCAGCCTTACACCGCACGGATGATTTCTTCCGACATTACCCCGGTAGTGAAGGGCAAACTGAAAGCCAAATGGAATAGCGATTGGCGGGCAGTCGTCAACAACAAGCTACGGCTTATTAAAGACTGCGTTGGACTCTGGGAAACAGCGAACCGCCTGAGTCGTCGTGAGGAAGTTGTGTTATGTCGCCTGCGGCTAGGCCACACGCTCCTCACACATGGCTTCCTCATGAATAGAGATGATCCTCCGGTCTGCGACACATGTGACACTGTCATTACTGTCAAACATGTGCTTGTTGACTGCCCCCGCTATTCGGTACATAGGCGCAACTCGAATCTGCCGGCTTCGTTGAACGATATTCTTTGTGATGACGAGACGGCAACTCAAAGATTGCTGTGTTTTCTGAATGCAACGTCGCTGATTAATAAAATATAATTTAATGTTAAACTTATTTATTCAGATTATCTATTGTTGTTAATATTTATAAATTTTATTATTTAATTTTATGTATCATTATCTTGACAGCTGCCAAATTAGCCCCTTTACAGCTAACTTGGTGGCAGTAAATTGTGTTAAGTTTTTACAGTTTATTTAATTACTGTTATGTACCTTGTCCTTATTAATGTTTTATTTATCTTTTAGTCCTTATATAGGTTAAGACCTCTCTACAGTCTTTCCCTTGTTATATTTATTGTTATCTAGTTTTAAGTATAAATTATTTACTCACCTACTTGTCCTAATTCCTATCTTTGTTATACAGGGTGTATATTATGTCTGGAAACACCCAAATATATCCTTTAATAATTTAAATATAAATTTGAAATCTTTTACAATCGTGATAGGGATTGGGCATCTACTTTTTGGAACAATGTTTCGTTATGTCACACCAACGGGGGACGTCCTGCCGAGGGTATCGTGAATATTCTTAATGGAAGCCTATACCTTGTGATACATAATTTTAAAGGTAATAGCTTACTGAATTGAATGCCACAAACCGCATCTCAAAGGAATTATTCTATCAGAAAATAGAGCATTTTTAGTATTGAAAATTTACTGATGTTCAACAATGTAATTTTAACATGGTTCTTGCCACAAAATGTGTTACACTAATTTTTTAGCATTTTTTAAATGTTCAATTAAAATAAAATAAACAATTTATTTTTAAGCTGGTTTCATTAGTACAAATTTACCAGTTTTTATTACAATGAATAAAACTTATGAGTCACTTTCTCTGATTACTTATGAATCTGTACTTGGTGTTTTCCAGTCAGCAGGAAGGTTTAAAGAGACAAAGGTCACTAGCCTATGAGAAACATTATTGTGTTATTAATCATCTGGTCTACAGGTTTCAGTTTGTTGAGCATGGAGCTTTCACTAGACAGGTCTAAGCTTGGGAATTACAAATGGACAAAGGTCATATCATTCCTGTCGAGTTAATCAGTGTCTCTGAAGCATTGCTGTCAACAAGTTATCTAATTACAGTAGTTCAGTTTTTATTTGGCATTTTAATGGAATTGTCTGAAAGAGAACGAATTACTCTGCGAGGATATGGCGATCGTCAAAGATCTTATCGGGAAGTTTGTAATTTGTTTAATGACACTTTCCCAGAAAGGAATCCCATAAGTGTTTCAACAATATCAAAAACTATTGAGCGTTTTGAAATGACAGGGAGTGTACGTAATCGGCCAAAGTCGGGTAGGATACAATCTGCAACAGATGAAGAACATGCACTAGATGTTTTGCAAACATTTATTGAAGACCCACATACATCGCTCAGAAATGCACCCTATGTCTGTGAGTAAGATTTTGAAAATTAATGAATACAAACCATTTAAAGTTCATTTAGTCCAACAGTTAAGTGAGGATGATTACGACAGAAGAGTTGAGTTTTGTGAACTTGTGATGCGCAAATAAGATGACAATAGAGATTTTCTGACCAACATACTATTTTCTGATGAGGCAACTTTTTTCCTAAATGGCAATGTTAACAGGCACAATTGCCGTTACTACTGGGCTAGTGAAAACCCACATTGGATTACTGAGTCCCATTCACAGCAACCACAAAAACTGAACGTATGGTGTGGAATTTTAGGTAACAAAATTGTTGGACCCTTTTTCATCAATGGAAATTTAAATGCCGAACTTTACTACAATATGCTCCAAAATGAAATAATCCCAGCTATTCAAATTGCAACAGGAGAATACTTTGATAATGTATGGTTTCAGCAGGATGGTGCTCCACCCCATTATGGGAGACAGGTAAGAGAGTATTTGGATTTAAGGTTTCCTCATAAATGGATTGGCCGAAGAGGAGAAATCGAATGGCCTCCAAGATCTCCGGATTTGTCACCAATCGATTATTTCCTATGGGGTCATTTAAAATCCAATGTTTATAGAAGAAAGCCTCATAATTTGGAAGACCTAAGAAACAGGATTATAGAGGAGATTGCTTTGATAACTGAAGAAATGTTAGGCAACTCTGTCGAATCATTTTACACAAGATTGGCTCATTGTCAAACCGTAGAAGGAACACAGTTCGAACAATTGCTTTGACACCAAATGCAGGTAAAAAGTTTGTTGTAAGACTTTTCTAACAGCATACATTATTTTTTATTTGTAATAAGAAATCAATAACATAAGTATTTCCATAATTGTACTGTAATAAAAACTGGCAAATTTGTGCTAATAGAACCAGCTTAAAATGAAATTTTGGTTTTATTTAATTGAACATTTAAAAAAATGCTAAAAAATTAGTGTAACACATTTTGTGGCAAGAACCATGTTAAAATTACATTGTTGAACATCAGTAAATTTTCAATACTAAAAATGCTCTATTTTCTGATAGAATAATTCCCTTGAGATGCGGTTTGTGGCATTCAATTCAGTAAGCTATTACCTTTAAAATTATGTATCACAAGGTATAGGCTTCCATTAAGAATATTCACGATACCCTCGGCAGGACGTCCCCCGTTGGTGTGACATAACAAAACATTGTTCCAAAAAGTAGATGCCCAATCTCTATCACGATTGTAAGAGGTTTCAAATTTATATTTAAATTATTAAAGGATATATTTGGGTGTTTCCAGACATAATATACACCCTGTATACAATGCAATTTTTATGTACCTAATTGACACTACCAAATACGAGTAGGTGTCAATTCTTTCTTGAGGGCAATGATAACCTCAGCGTTTTTTGCCCCTTATAAAAAAAAAAAAAAAAAAAAAAAAAAAAAATGTCAATCCAACATAATCCATTGCACAATTTTTACATGTTAATTGATAAATTACATTTTTGCTTTTGCAGTTAATTTCTCCTCTAATAGGGTAAGTTCGTATATATATAGAAGATGAGAAAAATTTATATATATATATTATCTGTACCTCGGAGGTAAAGGACACTATGTCCATTTTTCTAATTTTTCAGGAGAGCAGTTTTAAGATTTTTTCAATTTGTAATCAGCAATTACTCAAATGTTTTTAATATTTAATCTATATTATGTTATTAAATTGGTATTTTGTATAATCCTTTTCATTTCTATAAAAAGTTACATACATGAAATTTTACCTTTCATTTTAAAATTTTTTTTTAAAAATGTATTGTTGGACATAGTGTTGTTTACCTCTGACAACTTTGTTAAAAATATGACATTGCATGTTAGGGGTTTGAAGAAATAAACAAAACAAACATTCAAAATTAATTAAAAAACTATTGTTTTATTGGAAACCTAATGTTACAACAATTAAGTAAAGTTAAGAAGATAAGTCCCAACATTGTTATAGAGGCTCCATATCATCATCTTCTTGGGGGTAATCGTTTGTGGCTGCATTGCTATGTTTTAAATTTTTATAAAAATCATGGCAAACAGATGAAATAAAAGGCAATAGTGCTATTAAGTCATTGTACTTTTGCTTTGTGATTGGTAATGGGCTTGCTGAGACTTGATTTAAATGTGCTGGAAACGTTACTTTTAGTCTTCGGCACCTTTTGAGGTCCACCTCATGCATTTGATCATTGAAATCAGTCTTATAAAATAGCTTTCCAATGTGTTCTTGTTTCACTTGTAACATAACACATGTTGACAATAGAACAGGCTCATTGTTAACATTCTTTTTTCTATTGACAAAAGGAGGATTATCTGACTGTTTTTTATCATACAGCATTTTCAAGTTTTTAAAATCTTGAAGTTCCATATTGTGCACTATGTATTTACTTGATGTGTGCCTAACTAGCTGTTGCCAGTCCCATGGTGTTAAGATGGCCAAATTAGAGAGTTTCTTCCTTTTTCTTTCGATCATTGCGTGAACACCGTCTGCCTCCATATGGTTGTGCCCTTTCAGTAAAAACTTCTGTGTTATGGTCTTTATTTGAGGGTAGCACATTACAATAATTAAATTTTTGTTTTGACCATAGCAATTGTCGGTCCAAAGAGTGATCTCCTCTATTTGACTACCAGGAATTGTGTGGTCAGCCCATTTCAAAATTGACGAAGCAATTTCATTTGCACCACAGGCTCCTTTCAATTCGTCCCACATCATGCATTGCGCAGAGGAATCAGCTGCATCATATAGAGTGAAATTTAAAGTCCAAAGCTTTCTTTTATAAAAACTAATGCAGTTGTTTGTTAGTGGTGAAGGCAAACATTTTTGCAAGTCACCAGCTAATACTTTTTGTTTTGGTGAGTTTTTAGCCATGGTAAAATCCAACTGTTTTAAGTCATACCTAGTTTTGGATTCAATGAGGTGAGCATCATAATCAGCCCGTACAAGGTTTTCTTCATCTTCAGTCAGATCATTTTTCAATTTCGCAGTCAACATACTGCATGTATCGCAAGTGTCAATTTCGGGCGGTTTAAACGACAATTTGAATTCTTTATTGAAGATATCTGAGTATAACCACTTTTTTTGCCCTTAGTTTTGGGTCAACATTACTTTCATTGCATTTGTCCATGTACAGTTGATACATTTTTTCTATTGTAAGTTCTGTGCCCAAAAAATGTTTCTCGCTCTTTTCCCTGGAATAATGGCTTTCATACTTTGGGAAGGAATTGATATGTTGGTGTACACTATTTTTGATTTCGTCAGAAGTTTTATTAATTGGCGTGTGCTTACCTCTTTGATCAGCCTGTATTAGACCTCCTGGTTCAATTTTTTTTAACACATTTAATACTACCAAGTTTGATATACAAAGTGTGTTTAAAAACATAACCTTACACACCCTAAATCGCTGATTATTCACTGTAAAATGGTAGTGTAGTGTGTTATTTTTAGATTTATTACTGTTTGGATCCCTTTTTCTCACTCTAACAGTAGGGACGCTTTCAATACATGAAAAGATAAATTGCCTTTTAACATCTGTAATGTTTTCCTCATTCCAGTATGAATTAAAAATTTGTTGTCTTTCGTTTTCTGGCAATCTTTCATAGCATTTCATCCGACACATGCAAGGAGGCTTTAATTTTTTTGCAGGCATGATTTTGCCTTTTTTACTTAAATACTCCTTTCCACCAGCTATTTTTCGTTTCCGAACATTACATGCCCATTCCTTTACATGCACTACACGTTTTTTAACTTTCTGTTTACATTTAGATGCATTTTTTACCTCTCTTTTAGGAATATTTTCCTCTTCTAAATCAACTTCATGTTCATTTGAATCGTCTTCATCACTGGTTAGGTATAAATCTTCATCAAGTAGATTTTGATTTGTTAACGTACTAGTCAAAGGATTGGTAATAGATTTCGCCCTTACCTTATTTTTCACTGGTTTACTTATATTATGTCTCACATCATTGTCGTCTGACTCCGAGCTTTCAGAACTTTGAGGCCCATAGTTCTTGTCATTATCCGAATCATCGTCTCCAAACAAATTGTCATCTTCAACCTCTTCATCGGCATAATCTTGTAAATTACTGCTGTGACCAGGTGTTTCTGAAACAAACCCAGCCATGATATAATTATTGTAGGTTATCGTTGGTAGGTCTATAATTGGCCAACACGAAAACAACATAATATAACATATAACATAACATAAATGGTACTACATGTTACGTAAATAAGTCACCAGAATCACACCATGTTCAAAACATGGTCAGTTTAAAAACAGACAAAATCCCATATTATTATAAAAGAAACCATTCTATCTTATACTAACATTTTAAAAGCAGAGTGAAACTAGGTAAAGTTTGATATTGAACCTCTGTACAAAAGAACATACAATACTAAATGAGGTTAGAATTAATACTAAATCAGTGTTATTGAACAATAGCTTACCTGTTGTAGATGTTGTTGCATTAGGAATACTACATGACAGTAATTGTAGTATTTTTTTCCCACGAGAGTTGGAATCCATCTTACAATATTATTAAACAACAGCTGAATTTAACATCTGAAAAAACATTTGTTTTTAATTTTAAAATATTTTCAAAAAACTTTTTATTAAATATTTTAAAATTGTTTGCAACTATGTCGTTTTAACAATATACTAGGATAAAATGACACACATGTTAGGATAAAATGACATAACACTCTTTTTTTAACCAAAATGAAAAAAAATTCTTTATTGGACATAAATTATGTTTTAGTTACAGTTTCACAAAGTTCACATACAAAAATTTTAATTTTTTTTATCTAGGCCAGTGCAATCCAAATGAGCCCAAAGTTTGCATGACGAACATTGCAGCCAAAGTTCCCTGGATTTCGACTTCGAATACAGTTCATTACAATAAATGCAGCCTACGTCCTCTTCTTCGTCACTGATGTCAAATAGGTCTTCTTCAAACGCATCATCTGGTTGAAATTGTAACCACTTCTTTGTGTTTCTCAAGCTCTTCTTTTGTTCTTTTGCCACTCTGAGGACTTTTTTTTTCTTTCAGCACTTTGATAAAAGGAGAACTAGTCAAATGTGCTTCATGTTTCTTCTTTTGGCGCTTTTTTATTGGAGTTAAGGCTTGAGGCAGTGGAGAGATATCAGCCACAGTTAGGCCTACTACTTTGCCAGTGCTTGTAGACGGACCTGGAGAGTCTGCAATTGTTTGCACTGATGATGGGCTCGGGTGTTGTACAGGAGTTTCTTCATTAGGCGTACCGTTTTCTATTTCTCGAAGCCTTTTTGTTGTTTCACTTAAAGCGAACAAATGTTCAGGAATAATATCTGGGTTTAAAGGGTACATTCCAGTGTGCAAGAAACCTTTCTCAGCATTGACTACTGTGGCAGCTTTTTCCGTAAGCTACAGAAAAAATTGAGCGAATTTGATACACTGTAACAACTCTTCCGGGGTGATTCCGCATCCATTTATGAACCTCCTGGTTATAAAACGTCTTAAGTGGGCCAAAAAAGCTTACATCCAGAGGTTGCATTCGGTGAGTGCAGTGAGGAGGCAAGCACAACATAAAAACTCCATTTCGTTTAGCAAACTCGAGGACAGTAACATCTTTGTGACTCCCATGACCATCAACTAATAACAATATTTTTCATTGATTGAAGGCTGAGTGTGCTTTACGACATGTTCAAGAACTTTAAGAAAAAGTTCCCCAGTCATCCAGCCTTTTTTTTTTGGACAAGCCCCAGAGAACCAGTGGGAGCGTCATCTAGAAGCTCATGTTAAAAGTTTTCCGTGCAAAAACAAAAACAGGTGGAATGTAATGGCCAGTGGCACTCATAGCACACACAACAGAAACATGAGATCCTCTTTCTGCACTAGTGATTGTTCCAACTTGCTTCTTACCAGTTGTCGCAAAAACCTTCGGTGCCTCTTGCACTGTGGATAGTGCGGATTGATCAAGATTATATATTCTGTTAGGTGAAAAATTATTTGAACTAAGCATATGTTCATAGTTTTTGAAAAAAGAACCAACACTTTCCTTGTTAAATCCTGAAGCACGGGAAAAACTAGTACTCTCTGGTTTTCTTAAAGAAATGCCAGGATTTCTTTTCCGGAACCCTGCAAGCCAATCCCATCCTGCTGCTTCATTTTCACAGTTGAATCTGTGATCAACTCCGTTCTTTTTAGCAAGTTGAAAGGCAAGCTTTCGGACCTCGGTAGGGGTTAGTCCAAAGCCCCTTGATTCCAAGAGCTTAATTTGTTCAAGTAACTCCTTTTCTGTGTCGGTATCAAATGTCGGTTGAAACCGTCCAAGTCTTTTTTGAGCTCCTTTGAACAACTTATTCTTACCTCCTTCGGCCCTCCTTCTTAAAGTAGCCTGAGGCACTCCAAATGTTTTGGCAGCTTTCAGCCATCCCATAGTTTTTCTTCAACCGCTTTTAATGCATTAAGCATAGACTCCTCACTCCAAGACTGCCTATCTGTTTTTCTTCTGTATTTACCCATCTGGAAAAAACAACAGAATTAGTCATAGTCGAGCACGACAAAATGTATCATTTCACACATTTATATTTTTTAAATCTAATAACTGTCGAATTAAAAAGCTGTTAAATACAGCGTTTTTAAAGTCTTTAAAATAAAACAAATTGCTTTATTCGTGATAATTTCAATTAATCGGTGATTTACTTTTTTAAATAAAGATAGAACGTTATAAATTTTTTCAATTATAATAAATAATTAGCACACTAGTATGGTCTGGCTTTGGGTGTGAGAGAAACAAAGCACTTAAAAATTAAACAAAGAACAAAGGTTTTTATGTTTCCTTTAGAGATTATGTAAAAGAGATTGGCTGTGATTCAGGGTAAAATGACATACTATGTCATTTTAGCCCATTTAAGTAAATATGTCATTTTACCCTGAACCACGTGATTTTAAATAATCTTAATTATATTATTATTACATTGGTTTTAAGGTTGTTTGGTTAATCAAACATGTACCTGAGACTACAAGGATTCCAAAAATAATAATAGTTTCTAAGTTACTACTCACCTTGATGTAGAAAAATAATATTTATTACATCAAAAAAAAAACTTTTGGTAAAGACAACACAGGAACTCTAATGACAATGGCCTCCGTGACCCAACAGAAGCTACCAGCCAGCTCAGACCACTGGAGACGGCAGAGTACCAACTGCTGAAACTGAAATTACTTGTATTTCCGCTCAAAATTTCCCTCACGGTGGGAAATAACGTGGTGTGTCATTTTACCCAAGTGTGTCATTTTAGACTGGTCTCCCCTACTTGTACGGAAAACATTTTCAGGTCCTCTCACCCACAACGTATCTAATCCTATAATATATATACAGCCGCATGTGTAACTGACTGACTGACTCACTCACTGACTGACAGATATATACAAATTCTAACATAGTTCTAGAAGTGCTGGAAACTTGAAATTTGGCATGCAGGTACCTTTCACAATATGACCCGGAGGAAAAGTCTGAAAACCGGACTTTTTTACTTTTAAACCCCTCAAAAAAATTCGCAAAAATTCGCGCATTTTATCTCCCCTGCAGTCATTTCTTGTAAGCCCGATAGCGGGCGAACCGTTGGAGCTAGCTCGGATCTGACGAAAAATTCATGGTCAGGAATGAAGTGAACTACAAAAAAGGTCCAGTGACTTTTTGCTCTATCTTCAATGGTTAAGCGACAAAACGCGGGAACATTTGACATTCCAGAGATTTTTTTCGCTTAAAATACAGTTTCGAGCCCGATAGCGGCCGAACGGTAGGTCGTAGCTCAAATCTGATTGATCCATCAAATTAGCAAATTACGAGATCTACAGAAAAGGTCCAGTGACTTTTTACCCTATCTCTATCGGTATGACCGCAATACGCGATTATGTGCAAAATTTGTGTAATTTTCCTGTGCAAAATTAAATTTAGGGCCCGATAACGGCCAATCGATTAGGCATAGCTCAAAACAAAACAAAAGAGCAACTTATAAAATTATGTGATCTAAAAAAAAGTTCCAGTCACTTTTGCCCCTATCTTTATTAATTCAGCCAAAAAATGTGATTATGTGCAACATTTTTGTAAATTTCACGTGAAAATTTAGTTTCAGATATCCAATGCGGCCAAACCGTTCATCGTAGCCCAAAACGGATGAAGATTGGAATTAGGAAATCACGTGATGTACAAAAAGGCTGCAGTTACTTTTTGCCCTATCGTCAATGGTTTGGCTGCAAAACGTGTTTAAATGCAAACATTTTGTCATTTTTACATGAGATTTCTGTTTCTGGAGACGGTAGCGGTCGAACTATAGGTTGTAGCTTGAATATTAAATTTTTGATAACCAGAATATGATTAAATCTACAAAAGAGCCCACGCACCTTTTTTCGTGTGTCCTTGCGTAAGCCTGAAAAAATTCTCTTAAAAGCAAATTATTTATCGTGAATTAGCAATTTTTGGAGATGTTTCATTTATATGTGGCTGATATTTGTGTAACTCATTCCAGATTCAGATTGCACTTGCTTTGATAGGTTAAGGAGTGAATACAACTCCACATTGGAAATTGGCTGAGCGTTAGCTAAGCGTCAATAGTAGAAGGGGATAGAGTGAATTTTTATTATATTCACAGACAAAACACCCTCTAAAATAGACCTAAGTGTGTCATGAATACCTTGTAACATTAATCCCCCCCTGGAATGTCCTGGTATGACCAGATAACCTCCTGAGCAAATTAAACCCCCTGATGTCTTAACCTTTCGTAACATTAAACCCCCCCTTTTCCTGGCATGACCTCATGTCCGAATTTTACCAATCACCAAATATCTTAACGTCCCCCCCCCGGGAATTACCTGGTATGAACAGATAGCCTTCTCAGTAAATAAAACTCCCTGATGTCTCGACCCCAGGTAATATTAACCCCCCCCAGGGAATTTCCTGTCATGACCTCATGTCCAAATTTTACCAATCACGAAATCTCTCTTATTCCCGAATTTGCAAGCGTACATCAGATTTACCAATCACCAAATCTCTTAACCCCCCCCTGGAATTACCTGGTAAGAGCACGTAACATCCTGAGTAAATTAAACCCCCTGATGTCTTAACCCCTGGTAACATTATCCCCCACCCCCAGGGAATTTCCTGGCATGACCTCATGTCCGAATTTTACCAATCACCAAATCCCTCGTATCCCCGAATTAGCAAATTACGAGATCTACAGAAAAGGTCCAGTGACTTTTTACCCTATCTCTATCGGTATGACCGCAATACGCGATTATGTGCAAAATTTGTGTAATTTTCCTGTGCAAAATTAAATTTAGGGCCCGATAACGGCCAATCGATTAGGCATAGCTCAAAACAAAACAAAAGAGCAACTTATAAAATTATGTGATCTAAAAAAAAGTTCCAGTCACTTTTGCCCCTATCTTTATTAATTCAGCCAAAAAATGTGATTATGTGCAACATTTTTGTAAATTTCACGTGAAAATTTAGTTTCAGATATCCAATGCGGCCAAACCGTTCATCGTAGCCCAAAACGGATGAAGATTGGAATTAGGAAATCACGTGATGTACAAAAAGGCTGCAGTTACTTTTTGCCCTATCGTCAATGGTTTGGCTGCAAAACGTGTTTAAATGCAAACATTTTGTCATTTTTACATGAGATTTCTGTTTCTGGAGACGGTAGCGGTCGAACTATAGGTTGTAGCTTGAATATTAAATTTTTGATAACCAGAAAATGATTAAATCTACAAAAGAGCCCACGCACCTTTTTTCGTGTGTCCTTGCGTAAGCCTGAAAAAATTCTCTTAAAAGCAAATTATTTATCGTGAATTAGCAATTTTTGGAGATGTTTCATTTATATGTGGCTGATATTTGTGTAACTCATTCCAGATTCAGATTGCACTTGCTTTGATAGGTTAAGGAGTGAATACAACTCCACATTGGAAATTGGCTGAGCGTTAGCTAAGCGTCAATAGTAGAAGGGGATAGAGTGAATTTTTATTATATTCACAGACAAAACACCCTCTAAAATAGACCTAAGTGTGTCATGAATACCTTGTAACATTAATCCCCCCCTGGAATGTCCTGGTATGACCAGATAACCTCCTGAGCAAATTAAACCCCCTGATGTCTTAACCTTTCGTAACATTAAACCCCCCCTTTTCCTGGCATGACCTCATGTCCGAATTTTACCAATCACCAAATATCTTAACGTCCCCCCCCGGGAATTACCTGGTATGAACAGATAGCCTTCTCAGTAAATAAAACTCCCTGATGTCTCGACCCCAGGTAATATTAACCCCCCCCAGGGAATTTCCTGTCATGACCTCATGTCCAAATTTTACCAATCACGAAATCTCTCTTATTCCCGAATTTGCAAGCGTACATCAGATTTACCAATCACCAAATCTCTTAACCCCCCCCTGGAATTACCTGGTAAGAGCACGTAACATCCTGAGTAAATTAAACCCCCTGATGTCTTAACCCCTGGTAACATTATCCCCCACCCCCAGGGAATTTCCTGGCATGACCTCATGTCCGAATTTTACCAATCACCAAATCCCTCGTATCCCCGAATTAGCAATTTACCCTATCCTCGATGGTTTGGCCGCATCACGCGTTTTAAAGTATAGATTTTTTAAGTTTTACGTGAGATTTTGTTTTCCGGGCTTTATTGCGGCCAAACTTTTAATTGTAGCACACAATAAAATTTTTATTTTAATACTAATTGACGCGATCTACAAAAAAGGTTCAGTGACTTTTTGCTCTATCTCCATTGGTTTGGCCGAAAAACGCGATTAAGTAAACATTGTTTTAAAATTTCTCCTAAAAATATACTTTTTGGACTCGATAGCGGCTAAACGTTTAAAGTTAGAATAAAGTAAAACATCGGTTATTAATACAAAGTAATTCAATCAATAAAAAAGATCCAGTGAGTTTATGCCCTATCTCCGTCTGTTTGGCTGCAAAACGCGATTGAACAAAAACTTTTTTTCGATTTTTCGACAACATTTTACTCCTGATCCGGTCGCGACCGAACGATCATCAATAGCTCAAATGTGTTTCCATTGTCTGTTAGAAAATGAGTAGATCTACAAAAAAGGTCCTTTGTACGTTTCCCGTATCTTTAACGGTTAACCTGAAAATCAGAATAATATAAAATTAATAGATAGGGACGGAATGCTGTTTTTACTGAGCAGACTTTTAGTAAATAATAAATAGCGGCCGAACTAGTGGTTATATCAAAATTCTGAGGGCAGAACACCCAAAACAAATTATATTTCCTACAAGAAATGTCCAGTCACTTTTTATCATATCTTCAACGGTTAAGCGACAATACGTCATCAAAGTTAAAAGTTTGGTTCACGTTGTAAAACTGAGTCTATCCCTATCTACTATACTTGAAATGCAGGGTTCGCCTAGCTCTGTACGGTACGTAACAGAGTACCTTAGGCCGTGTAAAGGCGGCGCCAGATATGCGTCATTCGGCAAGCACCGATTGTTTGACGTTCGGCGAACTAGTTGTCTTGCTATTTGCCGATTAACGAGCAGACGTCTACACACATGTGAGGTTTTCCGAGCACGTGTTCGTTCTGGGAATAGCAAATAATCGTCAACATGGATGTCGATGTTGATGATGCTCTTCTTGCTTATCACGCTTTTATAATTTTAACTGGAGGATATTTACTGCTAAAAATGAAAAGGAAACCTAGAAGAAGGAGATGGTGGGCGGTATCCGTAAATCGTAATAGAAGCCAGTAAGTACCTTGTAAATAATAACTGAATTTTGTTTGTTATCCCTGGGAATGTTGGGACACTTCTCAATATATATAGTAATTGCACTAAGATTAAGCTATAATATATTGTAGAACAGCTTACCCAATGTTTTGTATATTTAGTTAGGTATACAGTTTTCAGCTAATACGTTTAAATAAAAAAATACCCCCGTCGCAACTTACGTACTAAGCATATTTAATATTTTCGATGACACACACACATACACACACATAGTATTTATACATGGTTTTATATATATATATATATACACCATGTTATGATAACTTATATATATATATATATATATAAGTTATCATGATCTTGGGCTTAAGTCTTACCATGCCACCTACAGTAATAATTAACACTTTATTGCATGTTTCTGATTTCAGGTACAGCGGTACAAACTTATTAGCAGATTTGTTAAAAGAGCCTTCTGGACAGTTCCAAAACTTCTGTAGAATGTCTAATGAAGATTTTAGTTCACTACTAGCAAAAGTAACACCTTTGATTGCTAAGAAAGATACAAAGTGGAGGAAAGCAATACCACCGAATGAACGTTTAGCCATAACCTTACGATTCCTAGCAACAGGAGATAGTTTTAAAAGCCTGCATTACTTGTTTAAAGTATCACCCCAAATAATATCAGAGATAATTCCAGAAGTATGCAGCTCAATAATTGAAGTACTGAAGGATGTTATTAAGGTAAGCATAATAAAATTTTCAAACTCATTTTATTCGTCACGTTGTACAAGAACATTTACATCATTTACGTATTATTGTTATTAGGTTTAGCATTTAAACAATAAGTATATATTATTTAGTAACATATTAAGTAACCAATTATTTAAATTTGGAAAAGTAGTTTTCAAGTCCAACATTTGGAGGATGTTCACTATTTTCAGCATCAGAACATACTACAACAGTTCCAGAGAGAGCATGTAATTCGTTGGAATCACTTGGAACTGTGTACAATGTTAAAGTTTCATCAGGACATGGGGATGAATTTACAGAAGCTGACGAGGAAGGTGATGGTTGCATGAAGTAGGTGTTGCCCGATGTTGCAGGTCCTTTCACCATTCTCATTTCAAAAAGAACGTTGTCAATCCGGTGCATACATATTTCCCTTGTAGACTCGTCCATCGATTTTAATTTTGCCGCAACTAATTCGCCGTATATGTCACATAAGTGTTTTTCTTTTTTTGGTTGAAGTGATTGTAAAGTAGTAAACGCAGCATCCATCTTCTTTTTTATCTCAATTTCTTCAGCTGTTCTGGACTTTTTTCGTGGTGGAGGTTTAAAGGAAGATGAGGCATAGTTAGGCGAAGTTGTGGCACAAGCAGGTAGAACAATAGCTGAAAAGAAACATTACAATATAATGGAATAAAATATATATGCAAAGCACAATTTTGTATGTCATGTTGTAAAGTTACAAAAATAATTAAAGACAAATTCATTAAGTATCTTAATAACTCCAGTACTACAACGGTGCAAATTATGGGACTCCCACACGAATTACGGTGATGGATAGTCAATAGAAAAAAACACATTACCTTCGTTTCTTTGTTCAGGCTCTTCCCTGCTGGCAGATGGTACATTATCTGATAAATTTGGCAAATCTATGTTCCTTTCGGCTTGGAATTGCTCTTCATTTGGAGGTGGAGCCACCTGAAATCACAAATGTAGTAACTTTGTATAATGTAAAGTATTACAATGACACTAATTTTAAATAACATTTTCAGCTTCCTGCTACTGCGACTGAGTGGAGAATAATTAGTCGGCATTTCGAGGAACTGTGGAATTTCCCACACTGCATTGGTACTATTGATGGGAAACACGTAACAATTCAGTCACCAATCAACAGTGGATCCGAATTCTTCAATTATAAGAAATACTTCAGTATTGTACTCATGGCGCTGGTTGACGCTGAGTATTGTTTTATGTTCGCTGATTGTGGCTGTCAAGGAAGACTGAGTGATGGTGCAGTTTTTAAAAACACTGTACTCTACAACAAAATAAAAAGTAAGAGTTTGAATTTACCTAACGATGAGCCGCTACCAGGGAGACAAAAACTGATGCCGTATGTATTTCTTGGTGATGATGCATTTGCTTTAAGTAAGCGACTCATGAAGCCATTTCCAGGTAGCCATGAACAAGGTAGCAAACCCCGCATTTTTAATTACCGTCTATCACGAGCCCGAAGAATAGTAGAGAATACGTTCGGAATAATGGCTAGTGTTTTCCGTGTACTAAGGAAGCCAATGCTACTACAACCTGACAAAGTGGCACTAGTTACTATGACCTGTGTTATTCTGCATAATTTTTTAAGAAGAAGCAGGACATCACGATCGATGTACACTCCAGCGGGAACCTTTGATTCTGAAGATAATGGTATGGTTACAGGAGGGTCGTGGAGGGAAGATACCGCTGATATGACATCTATGTTACCTCTACAGAAAGTGCCTAGGAAGCCAGGTACCGCAGCAAAGGAATACAGAGAAGAGTTTGCTGAATACTTTATGAACAATGGAAAAATCCCCTGGCAAAATGACTACAGTTAAATACATGTGTACCCTGTACCATTGATTTTAATAAATAAATATAAATATTTTACCTCTGAACTAAGTGTCTCTCTTGGCAGGTTCTTATCTTTGAGAAATCTTTCCATGATTTCATAAGCAAACCAATTTGGTTTGTATATATCATCAGATCCGGCTCCACTTTTACAGCTTTCCTTAACCTTTTTCAAACACGTTCTAAATGAAGCCATCAGAGAGTCTTTTTTCTTTTTCAATTCGGTGACAGAAAACTTGTTACCCATCTTGCTTTCGATTCTTTTCCATGCATCGTATATTTCATTTCTATTTTTGTGATTGGGATGAGAAGGGTTCCAAATAACTGGTTCATTCTCATAGTATTGTAAGAAATCCAACACCAACTCATTAGGCCACTCCATACCTTAAAATAAGAATAAAATTATTGTTTATGTTATTTTTCTTAAGTTCATAAAATGTTAATGAGTTAATGGGGAACCCCGGTCAATAACTGTATAGGACATGAAAACCCTTAAAATTGTAACTTTAATCATGACAAAATATTAAATATTAATATTTGTAGGAATTTTTAAAACATTTAAAGAATTCAGTTTATAATTCAGTAGCCTGGTCATTCACTAGTTTTCAGCCAAATAAGAACTACTTAACCTCAATTTAAGAAAATAAAATTCGTCTTACCCAATAGTCAATGAGGCTCTGATGACAAAATTGGAAACCGTGAACAGTTCTTATCTCCCAACCACAAAGCCGAATGTGTGGATGAAGCAAAGTTTGCCTTTTCCCAAATATTCGTCCACTTTGATGTGTGCAAAAGACCGACACTGAACGGGAAACAACGAGCACTAATGTTTGCTGCTTGCCGAATAGACAAACAGACATCCACACTGCTCGCGATTCGGCGAGTCGCTGCTCGGTGCTTGACGAATGACGCATGTCTGGCGCCGCCTTAAAACAGAGGCTGATCTATTCGTAAATTCGTAGATAGGGACGGAGAAATTTTCGAATACAAAACATTCTGAAGGCTTTGAATTGTTGGAACACTACTTGATTAGTCGTCCAAGTTACTTGTTTATTTTAACTCTTGTTATTATTCATTTGTTCACGGTAAGGACTATGTCATTTTATTGCGTTGCTAAGGGCTCTTTCCATCAAGGGAATGAGCAGTTGTTTCCGACGAGCAAAAACTCCCAGTGCACTGCGATTTCTGCTTGTGCCCTTGCCTGGAAGACTCTTAGATTGGAATTTTCTACAGCGGCTATCGATACGATTCTCATCACTGGTGATCGTATTTACAAAACATTGCGAGATGAGAATCGTATGGGTGGAAACCGGTATTTGTCTCCTGATGAGCTTCCTACCGACTTTCTCATTCATGAACAATCCGTATCCGTTGTAGAAAATTCCTATGTGCACGACGCTCTGTATCCTTTGGCAGTGGGAGATATGGGTGACTGTATTTTATCTCTGTCTAATGTTTTGGAGGGTTTGATGGCCGGGGATTTTGAAAACATTGGGTTTCTCTTCACGGGACAAACGGTTACAGTTGCTTTTTGGCGCTCCCAGGAACAGCTGTACTTGTTTGATCCTCATCCAGTGAACGAGGACAGAGTGTACGATTTGGCTGATGAACAAAAAAACCTTGCCCGCCTCTTCCAGTGCGAGAACTATTCAGCACTGGCCACGTTATTGTTGTCAAATGCTGCTCTGGATGGGTCAGTGAGACAGTTCAGTGTAACTAGATTAAGATTTTCTATGCCGGCCCTTAGTTACAGTGGACCGTTACAGATAAATTCAGAAACATTCGAAATTAAACCACTAGCATATAATACACGGTCTAAACGCCACAAAGAAAATGATTTTGAATATGCCAGAGTTAAAAATATTCCTAAGGTAATTTTATCCCCATTAAAAAGTGTGATTAAATGTAAAACCATTGGAAGACCGAAGAAAATACGTCGAGGACGCCCTAAAACACTCACAACAACGAGAGACGAGCAAGTGAGAGAGGCGAGCAAAAGATATGTTCAGCGGAATCCTAAAATAATTCGTGACACAAATCGTAAATATCTAGCACAAAACCCCGAAATCCACAGGAAAGCAGTCCGTATTTATAGCCAACAGCATCCTGAAGTCCACAGAGAATCTGTTCGCCGATACGACTCGCAGCATCCTGAAGTCAACAGAGATGCTGTCCGCCGTTATAGCCTACAGCATCCTGAGGTCAACAGAGATGGTGTCCGCCGTTATAGTCAACAGCATCCTGAAGTCCACAGAGAATCTGTTCGCCGATACGACGCGCAGCATCCTGAAGTCCACAGAGATGCTGTCCACCGTTACAGTCAACAGCATCCTGAAATCCACAGAGAAGCTGTTCACCGGTACTACAAACAAAATGTGGAAACATGTCGGGAAAGAGTTCAGGGGTTCCGTTTGTTAAATCCTAAGCTAGCAGAACTTCGTCACTTGCCAATTTCACTTGCTCGGCTCATCGTTGCCCACGGACCAATGGCACATTGGAGTGGTGCATTGCTTTACAATATTAACAACTACAAGCTAAAGAAAACCTGCCTTTGGAATGATGACGTATTTATCTGTCCTCACTGCCAAGCACCTCTGTTCGCGGAAGAAGAAGATAGAAAAAAGTGGTGTTGTGGAGAGGGAGCATACAATGTGACCAATTTACCACCTCTCAATGCATCATTCTACTCTAACCGACGCTTCCTCGACAGAGCGCGTGCTTACAATGACCTCTTTGCTCTCTGTGCCCTCGAAATTTCTGGCGGATACCGGCACCCAAGTGGCCTCTCATTCTTCAAAATCGAAGGGAGGATGTATCACCAGGTGTACAGCTTGGACGCCCCCGGCCAAAGGTTTGTTACTGCGGGCGGTGACGTCCAATTCGTAAATCGGTGCCGCCTTTACATCGACGATGGCGAAGAACGCAGGAACATTGCCATTAGTAGATCACTTGATGCCGCCACAGTGGATGAAATTAAAAATTATTTAGATTCGTTAAACCCTTATGTCCATGACTTCCGGCGGTTAAGTGATGAGCCCTTGGTAAACGCTCACTTAGAATTCCAGATTACAAGTCGAGCTACTCATGGCAATGTTCTTGGTGACAGGCAAAGAGGTATTGAAGTGCACGCCGTGCTTAGTTGTGATGACGCAGTCACTGAGCCTCGTAGGCTCACCGTCTGGAAAGTGGGGGCTGGAAGACCTTCTACCATCGATCTCTTTAGTCCTCTGATGGAGCCCTTCCAGTACCCACTTCTCTATCCGCAAGGCACTTTGGGTTGGCACATCGGCATGCTGGATAATAACGGGAAAAAACTTTCCCAATATAACTATTCACGTTGTCTCTTGCTCTCCAATCCTCGTTTTTCTTATCTTGGCCGTCTTTCGCAAGCTTGGCAGGTCGAGATGTTTGCGAGATTTGAAGAGGAGAGACTTCGCTTCATAAAATATTCCCAGTCAAGGTCGTCAGCCCAAAATGCCATGCGGATAGGACAGCTGAATGAACTTCTTGATGCTCAACGTGATAGTCTGGCAGGAAGGCAGGTTAGGCAAGACATAGCAGGAGACGAGACCGTCCAAGGTGAGGGTGGGGCACAGCCTGGTAAAGTTTACCTCCCAAGTACGTTCACTGGTGGGCCCAGGTACATGAAGATTCATTACGAGAACGCGATGGCTCTCGTCACACGCCTGGGTTCACCAACGTACTTCCTCACATTCACGTACAGCGCGACTTGGGAGGAAAACAAGAGAGCGTGTCCTCACGGCAGTGGACGCAGTGACCCTAGCACGGCTTGCAGAGTCTTCCAGATAAAACTCCTCGAGCTTCTTCGAGATCTGCGGAGCGGAGCGATGTTCGGCTGCACGAACTATATCGTCTACGTCATCGAGATGCAAATGAGGGGCCTTCCTCATGCCCACATTGTGTTTAAGATTGACGGAGACGGTCCAGTACAAGCAGTCGAAATCGACTCTGTAATCCGAGCTGACATCCCCTCGGAAGAAGAAGCCGGTGGAAGACTCAGGAAGTTGGTGTTGCAGCACATGATCCACGGTCCTTGTGGCACTGATCATCGCACCGACTTCCTGTGCTGGGACACTGTGAAGGGTCACTGCACAAAGTTCTATCCTAAGCCTTCATGCCAGACAACTCACGTGGATGACAGAGGATTCGTTCAGTACAGGCGGGACTATAAAAATACCGGTCAAATCAAGTCACGCAACTGGTCTGTTACTGTTCATGATGGATGGGTCGTTCCATATAACGCCGCACTATTGCTTAAGTATGAAGCACACATTAACTTGGAGCTTGCGTCTACCCGTCGCGTCATCAAGTATCTATTCAAATACCTGATGAAGGGTGGATCACTTCAAAACGTCACCGTCACTCCTTTGTGGCAACAAGAGGACGAGGTAGAACACTATGTGACTAAGAGAATGGTTGGTGCAAGCGACGCATGCTGGCGTCTCTTGGACTTTCCAATCTCAAAGTCAGAGCCGACAGTTGAGTGTCTACCCGTCCATCTTGAGGGTAAACAGCACGTCTGTTTTCGTCCCGGTGATCTCACCTCCGCGATAACTAGATCAAGCTCCAAGTTAATATTGTATTTTAACAGACCTGTTGATAAAACTTTTGACAATTTAACTTACCTGACATTTTTTGAGAACTACATTATTCATGACAAAAGACCAAAAACAGAACCGATATATGAACATCAAGACGGGAAACACTTCGTCACACCTCGCCAGCGTGGAGGGAAGGTATGTAGGGTCTTTTGGGTCTCGCCTAATCGTGGAGAACTCTACTACCTTCGGATGCTCCTCTTGTCAACACCTTGTCGCGGCTACTCCGACCTCCTGTCACGCGGTGGTCCTGATTGCCGTACGTTCCAGGAGGTTTGTCGTCAGCTCGGCTTGATTGAAGACGAGGATGAGTACCGCGAAGCGCTGCGAGAGGCTTCTGGTTTCATGGTCGCATCGAGGCTTCGTTCCTTCTTCGTGCTCCTTTGTAATATGGGTGCTCCTGCAGCAATTCTGTGGGATTCCTTCCGTGACACCCTTTGCGAGGACCACTTGGAAAGGAGCCCACTTGACCCCGAAAGAGCGTATACACTTTCCTTGATCGATATCGATCGCAGTCTACGTCGGCAGGGATTGTCTTTATTGGATTGTGGTCTCCCCGACGTGCAGGATGACACGACGGAAGTGGGAAGGGAGCTGTTGGACTATGGCGAGAACCAACAGCGGGCCATTGTCGAGGAATGGGAACAAAAGCTCTCAGAAGACCAGAGACGCGTTCTGCAACACGTGCGTTCCCTTCTCGACAACCCCGGTGACCGCCGATCCTCAAGAGTAATCTTCCTAGATGGTCCCGGGGGATATGGCAAAACGTCACTTCTTCGTGTCATACTGGCACACGTGCGTAGTTGTCGTCAGATTGCACTGGCCGTCGCCAGCTCGGGCATCGCTGCAGGAAACATGCCTGGTGGTTCCACGGCTCACAGCATGTTCCGGCTTCCGCTCGATCTGGGCGACGGGTCTGGCGTTTGGAACATAACCAACGGGTCCCAGCGCGCAGAACTGATAAGAGCTGCTCAGCTCATCGTCTTCGACGAGGCCCCGATGGCCCATCGCTACATCTTTGAGATCCTCGACCGCTCGCTTCGAGATCTCATGAACTGCGATGAGCCATTCGGTGGCAAGATCTTTCTGTGCTCTGGAGATTTCCGGCAGATCGCACCCGTTGTTGTAAAGGCACGAACGGCAGATGCCGTCGCGTGCGTTTCACTTCGGGCCTCGCGTCTGTGGCGACTGTTCCGTGTCTTCTCTCTGACGACACCGCACAGGACGAGCAGTTCCGTTGTCTACTCTGACTTCCTTCTCGAAGTAGGCAACGGCACTGTTCCGTCCACAACTTTCGGGGAGGGTAGAGAGAGTGACATACTTATTCCCTTGGCCGAGGTGAGGTATGTCACTGCATTACAAGTCCTCATCTCAACCGTCTTTCCTGCCGACGTACTCCGCGATCCCGATCAGTGTGCTCGTCGTGCGATCCTCTCGACTCTGAACGTGAACGTTAGAGAGATCAACGACATAATCTTGAACTCTGTAGACGGTCGCCTTCATGAGCTGCGAAGCGCCGACACTGTGGACCGTGAAAACGATGACAATCTGGCTGTTGAAGTCCCTCTACTGAACCAGGCTACAGGCAAGGGTGTTCCTGATCACGTGCTGCGACTTAAGATCGGCTCAGTGTGCCTCATCATGAGGAATCTAAATATCGCTGACGGCCTTGTAAACGGTACTAAGGTCATTGTGACGGCTATAACCAATCGGTTGATTACCGTCAGACGCCCTCACGACGCGCAACCTATCGGTATTCCTAGAATAATCTTTAGGTTCGCGATCGTTGAAGGTTCGCCGTTACTTGTCCGTCGACGTCAGTTTCCTCTGATGCTAGCATACGCGATGACCGGCCACAAAAGCCAAGGTCAGACAATAGATCAGGTCGGAGTCGATCTTCGCACTGATTGTTTCACTCATGGCCAGCTGTACGTCCTGCTCAGTAGAGTTCGATGTCCGGAAGACATCGTTGTCCTCGTCCGCCCCGAAAGGGTACACAATGAAGTCGCCTACGCGAAGAACATCGTGTACAGCGAACTTCTTCAGTGAACCGGATTGAGATTGGCAGTAGGCTAGGGGGCCTGCCCAAACAAAACTCCCCGTCGTGATTGACTAGGCAGTAGGCTAGGGGACCTGCCCAAACAAAACTCCCCGTCGTGATTGACTAGGCAGTAGGCTAGGGGGCCTGCCCAAACAAAACTCCCCGTCGAGATTGACACTGGCAGTAGGCTAGGGGGCCTGCCCAAACAAAACTCCCCGTCGTGATTGACTAGGCAGTAGGCTAGGGGACCTGCCAAAACAAAACTCCCCGTAGTGACTGATAAGGCAGTAGGCAATGGGACCTGCCAGAACAAAACTCCCCATTCTGATTGATGCGGCAGTAGGCTAGAGGGCCTGCCAAAACAAAACTCCTCGTCGTTGTAAATAGTTTTCTGTATATATGTAAATATATGGTCTCTACGTTTGCCGGCCTCCCCGTGGCGAGACTGGATACGTCATGCTTGCATTTAAAGCATTGACAAACTAACGGGCAAACAACAATTTAAACAATACATTATTACCAAATAATTTTACACAAGTATATACACAACTAAACTAATTATACAAAGATGCACACGACAATGAAGATCAACATTAACCAACGATTGATGTAATTTTGTTAATAATATATGGTCTCCACGTTTGCCGGCCTCCCCGTGGCGAGACTGGATACGTCATGCTTGCATTTAAAGCATTGACAAACTAACGGGCAAACAACAGTTTCAATAAATATACATTATTACCCAATAATGTTACAGAAGTATATACACAACTAAATATGCAAATTTTCACACTACATCAGAGAATATCATTGACTAACTATAGCTGTAATTTTTTAAATAATATATGATCTTCGTATTTGAGCATTGACAAACTAACGGGCAAAGAACAGTTTTATCAACTAAAAGTTACTAGCAACTAATTTGACACAAACATATGTACCGCTAAATCTCCCATCTTGCAGCCGTGATGCCTCGGACTCGAAATCTCAATTTTCACGTAAAAATTAAAAGAATTTCGCACGTAATCGCGTTTCATGGCCTACCCAAGGGAGATACAGCAATATATTACTTGAACTTTATTGTAGACCACATTATACACTAAATATTGTTTGATAATGTGTTTCCCACGAGAAAGGACACAGTTGGGGATACGTAAATTGAAAACCTCAAGTCCGAATTTAACCAACAACCGAATCCCTCCTGTCCCCGAATTCCGCTTATCCCCGAATTTGCAAGCGTACATCATGGGGGCCTGGGGCATTGACAAACTAACAACTATAAACTGACCCGAAATTTGAATTTTCGCGTAAAAATTACAAGAATTTCGCTCGTAATCCCGTTTAACGGCCTAACCAAGGGAGATACAGCAAAATACTATTTGAGCTTTTTTGTAGACCACGTTATGCACTAAATATTGTTTGATAATGCGTTTTCCCACGACAAAGGACAATGCAGGGGACACGTAACTTGAAAACTAGTCCGAATTTAACCAACAACCAAATCCCTCCTGTCCCCGAATTCCGCTTATCCCCGAATTTGCAAGCGTACATCATGGGGGCCTGGGGGCGTAGCCCCCAGCGAGCCGAAGGCGAGTCCTATATATATACAGCCGCATGTGTAACTGACTCACTGACTGACACATAGGTAATACTAATTCTAACATACTTCCAGAAGTGCTGGAAACTTGAAATTTTTGCACGCACGTCGCACGTATCTTCAAACCTCCGGGAAAAGTCTGAAAACCTGATTTTTTTACATTTGAACCCCTCAAAAAAATTCCCAAAAAAATCGCGCATTCTTCACCCCTGCAGGCATT
Organism: Homalodisca vitripennis; assembly: GCF_021130785.1. NCBI lineage: Eukaryota > Metazoa > Arthropoda > Insecta > Hemiptera > Cicadellidae > Homalodisca > Homalodisca vitripennis. Next base: position 38,477 of record NW_025779249.1, read on the forward strand.
TTTTGTAAGCCCGATAGCGGGCGAACCGTTGGAGCTAGCTCGGATCTGACGGAAAATTCATGGTCAGGAATGAAGTGAACTACAAAAAAGGGTCTAATGACTTTTTGCTCTATCTTCCATGGTTAAGCGACAAAACGCTCGAACATTTGAAATTCCAGAGATTTTTTCGATAAAAATAATGTTTCAAGCCCGATAGCGGCCGAACCGTTGGTCGTTAGCTCAAATCTGATTGACCCATCAAATTAGCAAAATTGCGCGATCTACAGAAAAGGTCCAGTAATCTTTTGCCCTATCTCGATTGGTTTGGCCGAAAAAAAAACGTGATTATGTACAATTTTGTTGTAACTTTTACGCGAAACTTTTGTTTTTGGGGTCGATAGCGGCGAAAACCATTGGTCGGAGGTCAAAATAAGACCTAACGTTTTATTTAGGAAATAAGATGACCTACAAAAAAAGGTCCAGTGAACTTTTTACTATATTTCCCTTAGTTTGACCGCAAAACGCGATTAAGTGAAAATATTGGACATTTTCGCCTAAAAATTTACATTCCGGGCTTGATAGCGGCTAAACGGTTGGTCGTAACTCAAAACAAATTTTAAACGGGATTTAGGAAATCACGTGATCTACAGAAAAGGTTCAGTGACTTCGGGAGTTGGGCTGAGCGTTAGCTAAGCGTCAATAGTAGATAGGGACAGAGGAATATTTATTATGTTCACAGACACAATACCCTCTAAAAAAAGGCCCAAGTGTGTCATTAACCCCCCCCCCGGGGATTTCCTGGTATGACCTGATAACCTCCTGTACATTTCAACCCCCTGATGTGTTAACCCCCCCCTGGTAACATTAAACCCCCCAGGGAATTTCCTGCCATGACCTCATGTCCGAATTTTTACCAGTCACCAAATCTCTTAACCCCTCCCCTGGGAAGATCCTGGTATGACCAGATAACCCCCTGGAGACTTATACCCCCGGTAACGTTAACCCCCCCTGGGAATTTGTTCATATGACCAGACAATATCCTGACGAAATTAAACCCCCTCTTGTCTTAACCTCCTTAACATTAATCACCCACACCAGGGAATTTCTCGCCTTGACTAGATAGTCTCCTGGTGATATTAAACCCCCTGTTCGACTTAAAATACTGCCTTGAGGGTCGGTTTTTATTATGTTTATACTAAACAATTCAAGATAGCTGACCCGTGCAGACTTTTCTCCCGAGCTCATTTCTGGCTAAACCATAGGTCGTAGATCAGATCTGAGGTCACAATCGAAAGACAAAATTAAATTTCCAACAAGAAAGGTCCAGTTCACTTTTTGTCCGTATCTCTAACGGTTTAACCGCAAAATGCCCTCAAAAGTCAAAAGTTTTTACGAATCCGGAAAAAAAATCTATGAAAAAGGTCAATTTTTAAATCCCTTGTCATTTACTTAATGTCCGGACTTAACCAGTCACCGAATTCCGCTTATCCCCGAATTTGCAAGCGTTTACTTTGGGGGCCTGGGGGCGTAGCCCCCAGCGAGCCGAAGGCGAGTCTAATATACTATACAGCCGCATATGTAACTGACTGACTGACTGACTGATAGGGTATACAAATTCTAACCCACTTCTAGAAGTGCTGGAAACGTGACCAAATTTCGTACACGTCGCAGGTGGATTCTTCAAACCACCGGGAAAAGTCTGAAAACCGGAGATTTTTTTACTTTTGAACCCCTCAAAAAAAATTCCCCGAACGGACCCCTGTTTTGCCCTTGCAGGCTGCCTTTGAAGCTCGATAGCGGCGAACCGTAGGAGCTAGCTTCGATCTGACGAAAAATTCATGGTCAGGAATGAAGTGAACTACAAAAAAGGTCCAGTGACTTTTTGCTCTATCTCAATTGGTTTGGCCGCAAAACGCGATTACATTAAAATATTTTGTAATTTTCGCCTAAAAATTTACCTTTCGGGCTCGATAGCGGCTAAACGGTTGGTCGTAGCTCAAAACAAATTTTCAATGGGATTTAGTAAATGGCGCGATCTACAAAAAAGGTCATGTAACTTTTTGCCCTACCCTCAATGGTTTGGCCGCATAACGCGTTTTAAAGTATTGATTTTCTAACTTTTACGTGAGATTTTGTTTTCTGGGTTTTGTTGCGGCCAAACTCCTAATTGTAGCACAGAATAAAAATTTGATTTTATTACTAATTAACGCGATCTACAAAAAAGGTCCAGTGACATTTTGCTCTATCTCCAATGGTTCGGCTGCAAAACGCGTTTGAAAGAAATTTTCTCTTTGAATTTTCTCAAATATTTTACTCCTGACTCGATTGCGACCGAACGACCAGCAATAGATCAAATGTACTTCCGGTATATGTTACAAAATGAGGAGATCTACAATAAAGGTACTTTGCACTTTTCCCGTATCTTTAACGGTTAACCTGAAAATCAGAATAATATAAAATTAATAGATAGGGACGGATTGCTGTTTTTACCGTGCAGACTTTTAGTAAATAATAAATAGCGGCCGAACTAGAGGTTAAATCAAAATTCTGAGGGCAGAACACCCAAAACAAATTATATTTCCTACAAGAAATGTCCAGTCACTTTTTATCATATCTTCAACGGTTAAGCGACAAAACGTTCTCAAAGTTAAAAGTTTGGTTCACGTTGTAAAATTCAGTCTATCCCTATCTACTATATCTTGAAATGCAGAGTCCGGCTGGCTAGCTCTGTACGGTACGTAACAGAGTACCTTAGGCCGTGTGAAACAGAGGCTGGTCTATTCGTAAATTCGTAGATAAGGACGGAGAAATTTTCGGATACTAAAACATTCTTTGAAAGCTTTGAATTGTTGGAACACTACTACATTAGTCTTCCAAGTTAATTGTTTCTTTTAACTCTTGTGATCGTTGATTTGTTCACGGTAACGACTATGTCGTTTTATTGCGTTGCTAAGGGCTCTTTCCATCAAGGGAACGAGCAGTTGTTTCCGACGAGCAAAAACTCTCAGTGCACTGCGATTTCTGCTTGTGCCCTTGCGTGGAAGGCCCTTGGTTTGGAATTTTCTACAACGGCCATCGATACTATTCTCATCACTGGTGATCGTATTTACAATACATTGCGAGATGAGAATCGTATGGGTGGAAACCGGTACTTGAGCCCCGATGAACTTCCCGCGGATTTTTTCATCGAGGGACAGTCCGTTGCCGTTGCAGAAAATTCATTTGTTCATGATGCCCTATATCCCCTTTCTCGAGCAGATATGGACGACTGCGTTATGTCAATGTCTAGTGTTTTGGAGTGTCTGATGGCCGAGAACCTTGAAAGCAACGGATTTCTCTTCACTGGACAAACAGTTACAGTTGCTTTTTGGCGTTCTCAAGAACAGCTGTACCTGTTTGATCCTCATCCGGTGAATGAGGATAGAATTTATGATCTGGCTAATGAGAACAACAACCTGGCGCGACTCTTCCAGTGCGAGAGTTATCCTGCACTCGCCTCGTTATTGTTGTGTAACGCTGCTCTTGACGGAGCGATAAGACAGTTCACTATAACTCGGATGAGTTTTTACCAACCACAGGCCCACATCGTAATTGAACATATCCCATCCGATTCTCCAGCTTTTGACATCCTACCAAGAATAAGCAATACACCACCCAGAACACGCAGTGAAAACACTTATGATGATCCCAAACTTAAACAGAGCACTAGAGTGATTCTGTCTCCATTAAGATGTATAATGGACCGTAAGGCAATTGGGAGGCCTAAAAAGGTACGTCGTGGACGCCCTAAACGTCTTACAACAACAGAGACTCGAGCAAGTGAGAGAGGCTAAAAAGAGACACGTTCAACGGAACCCAAAAATAAGCCGTGACGCAGTTCGCCGATATATTGAACAGCATCCTGAAGTCGAAAGGGAGGCTTCCCGGCGTTACAGTCAACATCATCCTGAGGCCCATAGAGATGCTGTCCTTCGTTACAGCCAAAAGCATCCTGAGGTGCACAGAGAGGCTGTCCGCCGTTACGACCAACAGCATCCCGAAATAAACAGAGAAGCCGTACAACGTTATAGTGAACATCATCCTCAGGTTCACAGGGAGGCTGTTCGCCGTTACGAGGAACGAAACGTTGGCGCATGCCTGAATAGGGTTCAGTATTTTCGTTTGAGGAATCCTGGGCTGAGTGACCTTCGGCACCTGCCCATCTCACTAGCTCGACTTTGCATTGCCCACGGACCAATGGCGCATTGGAATGGTTCATTACTTTGTAATATAAACGCCTACAAACTAAAGAAAACTAGTCTCTGGAATGATGACGTTTACATATGCCCTCACTGCCAAGCACCTCTGTTCGAAGAAGAAGAGGATAGGAGGAAATGGTGTTGCGGCGAAGGGGCCTACAATGTAACGAAGTTGCCCCCTCTCAATGCACCGTTCTATTCCAACCGCCGCTTTCTCGACAGAGCGCGTGCTTACAATGACCTCTTTGCTCTCTGTGCCCTAGAAATTTCAGGCGGATACCGGCACCCAAGTGGCCTATCCTTCTTCAAGATCGAAGGTAGGATGTACCACCAGGTGTACAGCTTGGACGCCCCCGGCCAAAGGTTTCGTTACTGCGGGTGGGGACGTCCAATTCGTAAACCGGTGCCGCCTGTATATTGACGATGGTGAAGAACGCAGGAACATAGCCATGACTAGATCGCTTGATGCCGACATAACTGACGCCATTACCAATCACTTGTATTCACTGAATCCACATGTTCGTGAATTTCGGCGTTTGAGTAATGAGCCCTCGATCAACGCACACCTGGAATTCCAGTTGACAAGTCGAGCTACTCATGGCAATGTTCTTGGTGACAGGCAAAGAGGTATTGAAGTGCACGCCGTGCTTAGTTGTGATGACGCAGTCACTGAGCCTCGTAGGCTCACCGTCTGGAAAGTGGGGGCTGGAAGACCTTCTACCATCGATCTCTTTAGTCCTCTGATGGAGCCCTTCCAGTACCCACTTCTCTATCCGCAAGGCACTTTGGGTTGGCACATCGGCATGCTGGATAATAACGGGAAAAAACTTTCACAATATAACTATTCACGTTGTCTCTTGCTCTCCAATCCTCGTTTTTCTTATCTTGGCCGTCTTTCTCAAGCGTGGCAGGTCGAAATGTTTGCGAGGTTTGAAGAGGAGAGACTTCGTTTCATAAAATATTCCCAGTCAAGTTCTTCAGCCCAAAATGCCATGCGGATAGGACAGCTGAATGAACTTCTTGATGCTCAACGTGATAGTCTGGCAGGAAGGCAGGTTCGGGATGACATAGCAGGAGACGAGACCGTCCAAGGTGAGGGTGGGGCACAGCCTGGCAAAGTTTACCTCCCAAGTACGTTCACTGGTGGGCCCAGGTACATGAAGATCCATTACGAGAACGCGATGGCTCTCGTCACACGCCTGGGTTCACCAACGTACTTCCTCACATTCACGTACAGCGCGACTTGGGAGGAAAACAAGAGAGCATGTCCTCACGGCAGTGGACGCAGTGACCCTAGCACGGCTTGCAGAGTCTTCCAGATCAAACTCCTCGAGCTTCTACGAGATCTGCGGAGCGGAGCGATGTTCGGCTGCACGAACTATATCGTCTACGTCATCGAGATGCAAATGAGGGGCCTTCCTCACGCCCACATTGTGTTTAAGATTGACGGAGACGGTCCAGTACAAGCAGACGAAATCGACTCTGTAATCCGCGCGGACATCCCCTCGGAAGCAGAAGCCGGTGGAAGACTCAGGAAGTTGGTGTTGCAGCACATGATCCACGGTCCTTGTGGCACTGATCATCGCACCGACTTCCTGTGCTGGGACGCTGTGAAGGGTTACTGCACAAAGTTCTATCCTAAGCCTTCATGCCAGACAACCCACGTAGATGATAGAGGATTCGTTCAGTACAGGCGGGACTATAGCAATACTGGTCAAATCAAGTCACGCAACAGGTCTGTTACTGTTCACGATGGATGGGTTGTTCCATATAACGCCGCACTACTGCTAAAGTATGAAGCACACATTAACTTGGAGCTTGCGTCTACTCGTCGCGTCATCAAGTATCTATTCAAATACCTGATGAAGGGTGGATCACTTCAAAACGTCACCGTCACTCCTTTGTGGCAACAAGAGGACGAGGTAGAACACTATGTGACTAAGAGAATGGTTGGTGCAAGCGACGCATGCTGGCGTCTCTTGGACTTCCCAATCTCAAAGTCAGAACCTACAGTTGAATGTCTACCCGTCCATCTTGAGGGTAAACAGCACGTCTGTTTTCGTCCCGGTGATCTCACCTCCGCGATAACTAGATCAAGCTCCAAGTTGTTATTGTATTTTAACAGACCTGTTGATGAAACTTTTGACAGTTTAACCTACCTGACATTTTTTGAAAAATACATAGTTCATGACAAACGACCGAAAACTGAACCGTTATATGAACATCAAGACGGGAAACACTTCGTCACACCTCGCCAGCGTGGAGGGAAGGTATGTAGGGTATTTTGGGTCTCGCCTAATCGTGGAGAACTCTACTACCTTCGGATGCTCCTCTTGTCAACACCTTGTCGCGGCTACTCCGACCTCCTGTCACGCGGTGGTCCTGATTGCCGTACGTTCCAGGAGGTTTGTCGTCAGCTCGGCTTGATCGAAGACGAGGATGAGTACCGCGAAGCGCTGCGAGAGGCTTCTGGGTTCATGGTCGCTTCGAGGCTTCGTTCCTTCTTCGTGCTCCTTTGCAATATGGGTGCTCCTGCAGCAATTCTGTGGGATTCCTTCCGTGACACCCTTTGCGAGGACCACTTGGAAAGGAGCCCACTTGACCCGGAAAGAGCGTATACACTCTCCTTAATCGATATCGATCGCAGTCTACGTCGGCAGGGATTGTCTTTAGTGGATTGTGGTCTCCCCGACGTGCAGGATGACACGACGGAAGTGGGAAGGGAGCTGTTGGACTATGGCGAGAACCAACAGCGGGCCATTGTCGAGGAATGGGAACAAAAGCTCTCAGAAGACCAGAGACGCGTTCTGCAACACGTGCGTTCCCTTCTTGACAACCCCGGTGACCGCCGATCTTCAAGAGTAATCTTCCTCGATGGTCCCGGGGGATATGGCAAAACGTCACTTCTTCGTGTCATACTGGCACACGTGCGTAGTTGTCGTCAGATTGCACTGGCCGTCGCCAGCTCGGGCATCGCTGCAGGAAACATGCCAGGTGGTTCAACGGCACACAGCATGTTCCGGCTTCCGCTCGATCTGGGCGACGGGTCTGGCGTTTGGAACATTACCAACGGGTCCCAGCGCGCAGAACTGATCAGAGCTGCTCAGCTCATCGTCTTCGACGAGGCCCCGATGGCCCATCGCTACATCTTTGAGATCCTCGACCGCTCGCTTCGAGATCTCATGAACCGCGATGAGCCATTCGGTGGCAAGATCTTTCTGTGCTCTGGAGATTTCCGGCAGATCGCTCCCGTTGTTGTAAAGGCACGAACGGCAGATGCCGTCGCGTGCGTTTCTCTTCGGGCTTCGCGTCTGTGGCGACTGTTCCGCGTCTTCTCTCTGACGACACCGCACAGGACGAGCAGTTCCGTTGACTACTCTGAATTCCTTCTCGCAGTAGGCAACGGCACTGTTCCGTCCACAACTTTCGGGGAGGGTAGAGAGAGTGACACACTTATTCCCTTGGCCGAGGTGAGATATGTCACAGCATTAGAAGTCCTCATCTCTACAGTGTTTCCTCCCGACGTACTCCGCGATCCCGATCAGTGTGCTCGTCGTGCGATCCTCTCGACTCTGAACGTGAACGTCAGGGAGATCAACGACATAATATTGAACTCCGTAGACGGTCGCCTTCATGAGCTGCGAAGCGCCGACACTGTGGACAGGGAAAACGATGACAATCTTGCCGTTGAAGGCCCTCTACTGAACCAGGCTACAGGCAAGGGTGTTCCTGATCACGTGCTGCGACTTAAGATCGGCTCAGTGTGCCTCATCATGAGGAATCTAAATATCGCTGACGGCCTTGTAAACGGCACTAAGGTCATTGTGACGGCTATAACCAATCGGTTGATTACCGTCAGACGCCCTCACGACGCGCAACCTATCGGTATTCCTAGAATAATCTTTAGGTTCGCGATCGTTGAAGGTTCGCCGTTACTTGTCCGTCGACGTCAGTTTCCTCTGATGCTAGCATACGCGATGACCGGCCACAAGAGCCAAGGTCAGACAATAGATCAGGTCGGAGTCGATCTTCGCACTGATTGTTTCACTCATGGCCAGCTGTACGTCCTGCTCAGTAGAGTTCGATGTCCGGAAGACATCGTTGTCCTCGTCCGCCCCGAAAGGGTACACAATGAAGTCGCCTACGCGAAGAACATCGTGTACGGCGAACTTCTTCAGTGAACCGGATTGAGATTGGCAGTAGGCTAGGGGGCCTGCCTAAACAAAACTCCCCGTCGAGATTGACACTGGCAGTAGGCTAGGGGACCTGCCCAAACAAAACTCCCCGTCGTGATTAACTAGGCAGTAGGCTAGGGGACCTGCCCAAACAAAACTCCCCGTCGTGATTGACACTGGCAGTAGGCTAGGGGACCTGCCCAAACAAAACTCCTCGTCGTGATTGAATAGGCAGTAGGCTAGGGGACCTGCCAAAACAAAACTCCCCGTAGTGACTGATTAGGCAGTAGGCAATGGGACCTGCCAGAACAAAACTCCCCATTCTGATTGATGCGGCAGTAGGCTAGAGGGCCTGCCAAAACAAAACTCCTCGTAGATGTAAATAAGTTTTTTGTATATATGTAAATATATGGTCTCTACGTTTGCCGGCCTCCCCGTGGCGAGACTGGATACGTCATGCTTGCATTTAAAGCATTGACAAACTAACGGGCAAACAACAGTTTTAAAAACAATACAGTTATTACCCAAATCATTTGACACAAGTATATACACAACTAAACTAAATATACAAAGATGCGACGAGATACGAAGAAGATCAACATTAACCAACGATTGATGTAATTTTGTTAATAATATATGGTCTCCATGTTTGCCGGCCTCCCCGTGGCGAGACTGGATACGTCATGCTTGCATTTAAAGCATTGACAAACTAACGGGCAAACAACAGTTTCAACAACAATAAGTTATTACCAAATCATTTGACACAAGTATAAACACAACTAAATATGCAAAGATGCGCAAGAGATAAAAGATTAATCACCAATTGATGTAATTTTGTCAATTAAATATGGTCTCCATGTTTGCCGGCCTCCCCGTGGCGAGACTGGATACGTCATGCTTGCATTTAAAGCATTGACAAACTAACAGGCAAAGAACAGTTTTATCAACTAAAAGTTACTAGCAACTAATTTGACACAAACATATGTACCGCTAAATCTCCCAACTAGCAGCCGTGATGCCTAAACAATATTAGTAACGGTTTGACCACTATCGACCCCGAAATCTCAATTTTCACGTAAAAATTAAAAGAATTTCGCACGTAATCGCGTTTCATGGCCTACCCAAGGGAAATACAGCAATATATTACTTGAACTTTATTGTAGACCACATTATACACTAAATATTGTTTGATAATGTGTTTCCCACGAGAAAGGACACAGTGGAGGACACGTACATTGAAAACCTCAATTCCGAATTTAACCAACAGCCGAATCCCTCCTGTCCCCGAATTCCGCTTATCCCCGAATTTGCAAGCGCACATCATGGGGGCCTGGGGGCGTAGCCCCCAGCGAGCCGAAGGCGAGTCTAATATACTATACAGCCGCATGTGTAACTCACTCACTGATAATGTATACAAATTCTAACCTACTTCTAGAAATGCTAGAAACTTGAAATTTGGCACGTAGGTACCTTTTGCCGTATAACCAACAGGAAAAGTCTGAAAACCGGGATTTTTTACTTTTAAACCCCTCAAAAAAATTCCTCAAAAATCGCGCATTCTTTACCCCTGCAGGCATTTCTTGTAAGCCCGATAGCGGGCGAACCGTTGGAGCTAGCTTCAATCTGACGAAAAATCGTTAGTCAGGAATGAAGTGAACTACAAAAAAGGTCCAGTGACTTTTTGTCCTATCTCGTGTGGTTAAGCGACAAAACGCGGGAATGTTTGACATTCCAGAGATTTTTTTGCTTAAAATAAAGTTTCGAGCCTGATAGTGGCCGAACGGTAGGTCGTAGCTCAAATCTGATTGACCCATCAAATTAGCAAATTACGCGATCTACAGAAAAGGTCCAGTGACTTTTTTGCTCTCTACTCCAGTGGTTCGGCCGAAAAACGTGATTATGTGCAATTGTTTTGTAATTTTTACGTGAAACTTTTGTTTTCGGGCTCGATAGCGGCGAAACCATTGGACGGAGGTCGAAATAAGACAGACGTTGGAGTTAGGAAATGAGGTAATCTACAAAAATGTGCCAGTAACTCTTTACTCTATCTCCATTGGTTTGGCCGCAAAACGTGATTAAGTGAAAATATTTGGAAATTTTCGCCAAAAAATTTACCTTTCGGGCTCGATAGCGGCTAAACGGTTGGTCGTAGCTCAAAACAAATTTTCAGTGGGATTTAGGAAATGGTGTGATCTACAAAAAAGGTTCATAACATTTTTCCCTATCATCAACGGTTTGGCCGCATAACGCGTTTTAAAGTATAGATTTTTTACGTTTTACGTGAGATATTGTTGTTTTCTGGGCTTTTTTGTGGACATACGCTTAGGTGTAGCACAGAATAAAAATTTTGATTTTCATATCTAATAATGCGATCTACAAAAAAGGTCCAATGAACTTTTTGCTATATCTCCATCGGTATTGGCCGCAAAACGCGATTAAGTGAAAATATTTTGAAATTTTCGCCTACAAATTTACATTCCGGGCCTGATAAGCGGCTAAACGGTTGGTCGTAGCTCAAAAAATGCGACTTAATAAGTTTTAGTAAACGACGTGTTCTACAAAAAAAGTCCAGTAACTTTTTGCTGTATGTACTTTAATAAGCCTGAAAAACACGCGATAAATAGCAAAATATTTGTCGTGAATTGGAAATTTTTGGAGTTTTAAATATATATTAGGCCTATATGTGACTAATATTTTGTGTAATTCAATCAGGATTCAGGCTTTGCTAGGTTTAACGAGTGAATACAACCCCACATAATAAGTTGGCTGAGCGTTAGCTATGCGTCAATAGTAGATAGGGACAGAATAAATTTTTATTTTGTTCACAGACACAACACCGTCTAAAATAGGGACAGGTGTGTCATTAGCCCCCGGTAACATTAACCCCCTCCGAGGAGATTTCCTGGTATGACCAGATAAACCTCCTGAGTAAATTAAACCCCCTGATGTGTTAACCCCCCGTAACATTAACCCCCCCCCAGGGAAATTTCCTGGCTTGACTAGATAATCTCCTGATGATATTAAACCAACTGTTCAACTTAAAATACTGCCTTTTAAGTCTGTTTTTTTATTACGTTTATAATAAACAATTCACGATAGCTGACCTGTGCAAACTTTCTTCCGAGCTCATTCCAGGCTAAACCAAAGTTCGCAGCTAAAATCTGACGACGGAATCGAAAGGTAAAATTAAATTTCCGACAGGAAAGGTCCAGTTACTTTTTCTCGTATCTCTAACGGTTAACCCGTAAAACGCCATTAAAGTCAAAATTTTGTTTAAAACTGAAAAATTAAATAACATAGGTCCAAGATAATTCGGAATTCCGCTTATCCCCGAATCTGGCCAACACCCGAAAGGGGGTCTGGTGTGTTTCATTAAACCCCCGGTAACATTACCCCCCCCCCGGGATTTCCTGGTATGACCAGATAACCTCCTGAGTAAATTAAACGCCCTGATGTGTTAACCCCCCTGGTAACTTTAAACCCCTCCCAGGGAATTTCCTGGCATGACCTCATGTCTGAATTTTAACCACTCACCATAATCTCTTAACCCCCCTTGGGAAGTTTCCTGGTATAAACCAGATAACCCCCTGATGTCTTAACCCCTGGTAGCGTTAAACCCCCCAGGGAATTTCCTGGCACGACCTCATGTCCGAATTTTACCAATCACCAAATTGCTCTTATCCCCGAATTTGGCAAGCGTACATCATGGGGCCTGGGGGCGTAGCCCCCAGCGAGCCGAAGGCGAGTCCTATAATATATACAGCCGCATGTGTAACTGACTGACTGACTCACTCACTGACTGACAGATATATACAAATTCTAACATAGTTCTAGAAGTGCTGGAAACTTGAAATTTGGCACGCAGGTACCTTTCACAATATGACCCGGAGGAAAAGTCTGAAAACCGGACTTTTTTACTTCTAAACCCCTCAAAAAAATTCCCAAAAAATCGGGCATTCTTCACCCCTGCAGGCATTTTTTTTTAAGCCCGATAGCGGGCGAACCGTTGGAGCTAGCTCGATCTGACGAAAAATTCATGGTCAGGAATGAAGTGAACTACAAAAAAGGTCCAGTGGACTTTTTGCTCTATCTTCCATGGTTAAGCGACAAAACGCTCGAACATTTGACATTCCAGAGATTTTTTCGATAAAAATAATGTTTCGAGCCCGATAGCGGCCGAACCGTTGGTCGTAGCTCAAATCTGATTGAACCATCAAATTAGCAAATTGCGCGATCTACAGAAAAGGTCCAGTGACTTTTTGCCCTATCTGCATTGGTTTGGCCGAAAAACGTGGTTATGTGCAATTTATTTGTAATATTTACGTGAACATTTTGTTTTTGGTGTCGATAGCGGCAAAACCATTGGTCGGAAGTCAAAATAAAACAAAGGTTAGATTTACGAAATGATATGATCTACAAAAAAGGTTGAGTGACTTTTTTCTATATCTCCATTAGTTTGACCGCAAAACGCGATTAAGTGAAAATATTTTGAAAATTTTTCGCCTACAAATTTACATTCCGGGCTTGAAGGCGGCTAAACCGGTTGGTCGTAGCTCAAAAAATGCGACTTAATAAGTTTTAGTAAACGACGTGTTCTACAAAAAAAAGTCCAGTAACTTTATGCCGTATGTACTTTAATAAGCCTGAAAAACGCGATAAATAGCAAAATATTTGTCGTGAATTGGAAATTTTTGGAGTTTTAAATATATATTAGGCCTATATGTGACTAATATTGTGTAATTCAATCAGGATTCAGGCTTTGCTAGGTTAACGAGTGAATACAACCCCACATAATAAGTTGGCTGAGCGTTTTAGCTATGCGTCAATAGTAGATAGGGACAGAATAAATTTTTATTTTGTTCACAGACACAACACCGTCCTAAAATAGGGGACAGGTGTGTCATTAGCCCCCGGTAACATTTAACCCCCCTCCGAGGATTTTCCTGGTATGACCAGATAACCTCCTGAGTAAAATTAAACCCCCTGATGTGTTAACCCCCCGGTAAACATTAACCCCCCCCCCAGGGAATTTTCCTGGCTTGACTAGATAATCTCCTGATGATATTAAACCAACTGTTTCAACTTAAAATACTGCCTTTTAAGGTCTGTTTTTATTACGTTTATAATAAACAATTCACGATAGCTGACCTGTGCAAAACTTTTCTTCCGAGCTCATTCCTGGCTAAACCAAAGTTCGCAGCTAAAATCGGACACCAAAATCGAAAGATAAAATTAAATTTCCGACAAGAAAGGTTCCAGTCAACTTTTTCTCGTATCTCTAACGGTTAAGCCCGCAAACGCCCTCAAAGTCAAAAGTTTGGGTAAATCCGGAAAATTAAACTATGGTAATACATACGTCCTCTGACTTTGGTTAAAACCAAATTCTTCTTGTCTCCAAATTTCACGAACACATAACTTAACTCTTCTACTACATCAATTGATTAATATTATACACCACACATCTTTTGGCTGAGCGTTAGCGAAGCATTACGACCCGTAAGATTCTCGAGAACGGATACATAAAATTTGGAAACTTCACGTCTGAATTTAGCTAATCACCGAACTACGCTTATCCCCGAATTTAGCCAACACCCAAATGGGGGCCTGGGGCGCAGCCCCCAGCGAGCCGAAGGCGAGTCCTATATATATACAGCCGCATGTGTAACTGACTCACTGACTGACACATAGGTAATACTAATTCTAACATACTTCCAGAAGTGCTGGAAACGTGAAATTTTGCACGCACGTCGCACGTATCTTCAAACCTCCGGGAAAAGTCTGAAAACCTGATTTTTTTACATTTGAACCCCTCAAAAAAATTCCCGAACGGACCCCTGTTTTGCCCTAGCAGGCTTTCCTTTGAAGCCCGATAGCGGGCGAACCGTCGGAGCTAGCTTCGATCTGACGAAAAATTCATGGTCAGGAATGAAGTGAACTACAAAAAAGGTCCAGTGACTTTTTGTCCTATCTCAATTGGTTTGGCCGCAAAACGCGATTACATTAAAATATTTTGTAATTTTCGCCTAAAAATTTACCTTTCGGGCTCGATAGCGGCTAAACGGTTGGTCGTAGCTCAAAACAAATTTTCAATGGGATTTAGTAAATGGCGCGATCTACAAAAAAGGTCATGTAACTTTTTGCCCTACCCTCAATGGTTTGGCCGCATAACGCGTTTTAAAGTATTGATTTTCTAACTTTTACGTGAGATTTTGTTTTCTGGGTTTTGTTGCGGCCAAACTCCTAATTGTAGCACAGAATAAAAATTTGATTTTATTACTAATTAACGCGATCTACAAAAAAGGTCCAGTGACATTTTGCTCTATCTCCAATGGTTTGGCTGCAAAACGCGTTTGAACAGAAATTTTCTCTTTGAATTTTCTCAAATATTTTACTCCTGACTCGATTGCGACCGAACGATCAGCAATAGCTCAAATGTACTTCCGGTATATGTTACAAAATGAGGAGATCTACAAAAAAGGTCCTTTGCACTTTTCCCGTATCTTTAACGGTTAACCTGAAAATCAGAATAATATAAAATTAATAGATAGGGACGGATTGCTGTTTTTACCGTGCAGACTTTTAGTAAATAATAAATAGCGGCCGAACTAGAGGTTATATCAAAATTCTGAGGGCAGAACACCCAAAACAAATTATATTTCCTACAAGAAATGTCCAGTCACTTTTTATCATATCTTCAACGGTTAAGCGACAAAACGTTCTCAAAGTTAAAAGTTTGGTTCACGTTGTAAAATTCAGTCTATCCCTATCTACTATATCTTGAAATGCAGAGTCCGGCTGGCTAGCTCTGTACGGTACGTAACAGAGTACCTTAGGCCGTGTGAAACAGAGGCTGGTCTATTCGTAAATTCGTAGATAGGGACGGAGACAATTTTGAATACAAAACATTCTTTGGCTTTGAATTGTTGGAACACTACTACATTAGTCTTCCAAGTTAATTGTTTTTTAACTCTTGTGATCGTTCATTTGTTCACGGTAACGACTATGTCGTTTTATTGCGTTGCTAAGGGCTCTTTCCATCAAGGGAACGAGCAGTTGTTTCCGACGAGCAAAAACTCTCAGTGCACTGCGATTTCTGCTTGTGCCCTTGCGTGGAAGGCCCTTGGTTTGGAATTTTCTACAACGGCCATCGATACTATTCTCATCACTGGTGATCGTATTTACAATACATTGCGAGATGAGAATCGTATGGGTGGAAACCGGTACTTGAGCCCCGATGAACTTCCCGCGGATTTTTTCATCGAGGGACAGTCCGTTGCCGTTGCAGAAAATTCATTTGTTCATGATGCCCTATATCCCCTTTCTCGAGCAGATATGGACGACTGCGTTATGTCAATGTCTAATGTTTTGGAGTGTCTGATGGCCGAGAACCTTGAAAACAACGGATTTCTCTTCACTGGACAAACAGTTACAGTTGCTTTTTGGCGTTCTCAAGAACAGCTGTACCTGTTTGATCCTCATCCGGTGAATGAGGATAGAATTTATGATCTGGCTAATGAGAACAACAACCTGGCGCGACTCTTCCAGTGCGAGAGTTATCCTGCACTCGCCTCGTTATTGTTGTGTAACGCTGCTCTTGACGGAGCGATAAGACAGTTCACTATAACTCGGATGAGTTTTTACCAACCACAGGCCCACATCGTAATTGAACATATCCCATCCGATTCTCCAGCTTTTGACATCCTACCAAGAATAAGCAATACACCACCCAGAACACGCAGTGAAAACACTTATGATGATCCCAAACTTAAACAGAGCACTAGAGTGATTCTGTCTCCATTAAGATGTATAATGGACCGTAAGGCAATTGGGAGGCCTAAAAAGGTACGTCGTGGACGCCCTAAACGTCTTACAACAACAAGACTCGAGCAAGTGAGAGAGGCTAAAAAGAGACACGTTCAACGGAACCCTAAAATAAGCCGTGACGCAGTTCGCCGATATATTGAACAGCATCCTGAAGTCGAAAGGGAGGCTTCCCGGCGTTACAGTCAACATCATCCTGAGGCCCATAGAGATGCTGTCCTTCGTTACAGCCAAAAGCATCCTGAGGTGCACAGAGAGGCTGTCCGCCGTTACGACCAACAGCATCCTGAAATAAACAGAGAAGCTGTACAACGTTATAGTGAACATCATCCTCAGGTTCACAGGGAGGCTGTTCGCCGTTACGAGGAACGAAACGTTGGCGCATGCCTGAATAGGGTTCAGTATTTTCGTTTGAGGAATCCTGGGCTGAGTGACCTTCGGCACCTGCCCATCTCACTAGCTCGACTTTGCATTGCCCACGGACCAATGGCACATTGGAGTGGTTCATTACTTTGTAATATAAACGCCTACAAACTAAAGAAAACTAGTCTCTGGAATGATGACGTTTACATCTGCCCTCACTGCCAAGCACCTCTGTTCGAAGAAGAAGAGGATAGAAGGAAATGGTGTTGCGGCGAAGGGGCCTACAATGTAACGAAGTTGCCCCCTCTCAATGCACCGTTCTATTCCAACCGCCGCTTTCTCGACAGAGCGCGTGCTTACAATGACCTCTTTGCTCTCTGTGCCCTAGAAATTTCAGGCGGATACCGGCACCCAAGTGGCCTATCCTTCTTCAAAATCGAAGGTAGGATGTACCACCAGGTGTACAGCTTGGACGCCCCCGGCCAAAGGTTTGTTACTGCGGGTGGGGACGTCCAATTCGTAAACCGGTGCCGCCTGTATATTGACGATGGTGAAGAACGCAGGAACATAGCCATGACTAGATCGCTTGATGCCGACATAACTGACGCCATTACCAATCACTTGTATTCACTGAATCCACATGTTCGTGAATTTCGGCGTTTGAGTAATGAGCCCTCGATCAACGCACACCTGGAATTCCAGTTGACAAGTCGAGCTACTCATGGCAATGTTCTTGGTGACAGGCAAAGAGGTATTGAAGTGCACGCCGTGCTTAGTTGTGATGACGCAGTCACTGAGCCTCGTAGGCTCACCGTCTGGAAAGTGGGGGCTGGAAGACCTTCTACCATCGATCTCTTTAGTCCTCTGATGGAGCCCTTCCAGTACCCACTTCTCTATCCGCAAGGCACTTTGGGTTGGCACATCGGCATGCTGGATAATAACGGGAAAAAACTTTCACAATATAACTATTCACGTTGTCTCTTGCTCTCCAATCCTCGTTTTTCTTATCTTGGCCGTCTTTCTCAAGCGTGGCAGGTCGAAATGTTTGCGAGGTTTGAAGAGGAGAGACTTCGTTTCATAAAATATTCCCAGTCAAGGTCTTCAGCCCAAAATGCCATGCGGATAGGACAGCTGAATGAACTTCTTGATGCTCAACGTGATAGTCTGGCAGGAAGGCAGGTTAGGGATGACATAGCAGGAGACGAGACCGTCCAAGGTGAGGGTGGGGCACAGCCTGGCAAAGTTTACCTCCCAAGTACGTTCACTGGTGGGCCCAGGTACATGAAAATCCATTACGAGAACGCGATGGCTCTCGTCACACGCCTGGGTTCACCAACGTACTTCCTCACATTCACGTACAGCGCGACTTGGGAGGAAAACAAGAGAGCATGTCCTCACGGCAGTGGACGCAGTGACCCTAGCACGGCTTGCAGAGTCTTCCAGATCAAACTCCTCGAGCTTCTTCGAGATCTGCGGAGCGGAGCGATGTTCGGCTGCACGAACTATATCGTCTACGTCATCGAAATGCAAATGAGGGGCCTTCCTCACGCCCACATTGTGTTTAAGATTGACGGAGACGGTCCAGTACAAGCAGACGAAATCGACTCTGTAATCCGCGCGGACATCCCCTCGGAAGCAGAAGCCGGTGGAAGACTCAGGAAGTTGGTGTTGCAGCACATGATCCACGGTCCTTGTGGCACTGATCATCGCACCGACTTCCTGTGCTGGGACGCTGTGAAGGGTTACTGCACAAAGTTCTATCCTAAGCCTTCATGCCAGACAACCCACGTAGATGATAGAGGATTCGTTCAGTACAGGCGGGACTATAGCAATACTGGTCAAATCAAGTCACGCAACAGGTCTGTTACTGTTCACGATGGATGGGTTGTTCCATATAACGCCGCACTACTGCTAAAGTATGAAGCACACATTAACTTGGAGCTTGCGTCTACCCGTCGCGTCATCAAGTATCTATTCAAATACCTGATGAAGGGTGGATCACTTCAAAACGTCACCGTCACTCCTTTGTGGCAACAAGAGGACGAGGTAGAACACT
Organism: Homalodisca vitripennis; assembly: GCF_021130785.1. Lineage (NCBI taxonomy): Eukaryota > Metazoa > Arthropoda > Insecta > Hemiptera > Cicadellidae > Homalodisca > Homalodisca vitripennis. The sequence continues at coordinate 57,109 of NW_025779249.1, forward strand.
ATGTGACTAAGAGAATGGTTGGTGCAAGCGACGCATGCTGGCGTCTCTTGGACTTCCCAATCTCAAAGTCAGAACCTACAGTTGAATGTCTACCCGTCCATCTTGAGGGTAAACAGCACGTCTGTTTTCGTCCCGGTGATCTCACCTCCGCGATAACTAGATCAAGCTCCAAGTTGTTATTGTATTTTAACAGACCTGTTGATGAAACTTTTGACAGTTTAACCTACCTGACATTTTTTGAAAAATACATAGTTCATGACAAACGACCGAAAACTGAACCGTTATATGAACATCAAGACGGGAAACACTTCGTCACACCTCGCCAGCGTGGAGGGAAGGTATGTAGGGTATTTTGGGTCTCGCCTAATCGTGGAGAACTCTACTACCTTCGGATGCTCCTCTTGTCAACACCTTGTCGCGGCTACTCCGACCTCCTGTCACGCGGTGGTCCTGATTGCCGTACGTTCCAGGAGGTTTGTCGTCAGCTCGGCTTGATCGAAGACGAGGATGAGTACCGCGAAGCGCTGCGAGAGGCTTCTGGGTTCATGGTCGCTTCGAGGCTTCGTTCCTTCTTCGTGCTCCTTTGCAATATGGGTGCTCCTGCAGCAATTCTGTGGGATTCCTTCCGTGACACCCTTTGCGAGGACCACTTGGAAAGGAGCCCACTTGACCCGGAAAGAGCGTATACACTCTCCTTGATCGATATCGATCGCAGTCTACGTCGGCAGGGATTGTCTTTAGTGGATTGTGGTCTCCCCGACGTGCAGGATGACACGACGGAAGTGGGAAGGGAGCTGTTGGACTATGGCGAGAACCAACAGCGGGCCATTGTCGAGGAATGGGAACAAAAGCTCTCAGAAGACCAGAGACGCGTTCTGCAACACGTGCGTTCCCTTCTTGACAACCCCGGTGACCGCCGATCTTCAAGAGTAATCTTCCTCGATGGTCCCGGGGGATATGGCAAAACGTCACTTCTTCGTGTCATACTGGCACACGTGCGTAGTTGTCGTCAGATTGCACTGGCCGTCGCCAGCTCGGGCATCGCTGCAGGAAACATGCCAGGTGGTTCAACGGCACACAGCATGTTCCGGCTTCCGCTCGATCTGGGCGACGGGTCTGGCGTTTGGAACATAACCAACGGGTCCCAGCGCGCAGAACTGATCAGAGCTGCTCAGCTCATCGTCTTCGACGAGGCCCCGATGGCCCATCGCTACATCTTTGAGATCCTCGACCGCTCGCTTCGAGATCTCATGAACCGCGATGAGCCATTCGGTGGCAAGATCTTTCTGTGCTCTGGAGATTTCCGGCAGATCGCACCCGTTGTTGTAAAGGCACGAACGGCAGATGCCGTCGCGTGCGTTTCTCTTCGGGCTTCGCGTCTGTGGCGACTGTTCCGCGTCTTCTCTCTGACGACACCGCACAGGACGAGCAGTTCCGTTGACTACTCTGACTTCCTTCTCGCAGTAGGCAACGGCACTGTTCCGTCCACAACTTTCGGGGAGGGTAGAGAGAGTGACACACTTATTCCCTTGGCCGAGGTGAGATATGTCACTGCATTACAAGTCCTCATCTCTACAGTGTTTCCTGCCGACGTACTCCGCGATCCCGATCAGTGTGCTCGTCGTGCGATCCTCTCGACTCTGAACGTGAACGTCAGAGAGATCAACGACATAATATTGAACTCTGTAGACGGTCGCCTTCATGAGCTGCGAAGCGCCGACACTGTGGACCGTGAAAACGATGACAATCTTGCTGTTGAAGTCCCTCTACTGAACCAGGCTACAGGCAAGGGTGTTCCTGATCACGTGCTGCGACTTAAGATCGGCTCAGTGTGCCTCATCATGAGGAATCTAAATATCGCTGACGGCCTTGTAAACGGCACTAAGGTCATTGTGACGGCTATAACCAATCGGTTGATTACCGTCAGACGCCCTCACGACGCGCAACCTATCGGTATTCCTAGAATAATCTTTAGGTTCGCGATCGTTGAAGGTTCGCCGTTACTTGTCCGTCGACGTCAGTTTCCTCTGATGCTGGCATACGCGATGACCGGCCACAAGAGCCAAGGTCAGACAATAGATCAGGTCGGAGTCGATCTTCGCACTGATTGTTTCACTCATGGCCAGCTGTACGTCCTGCTCAGTAGAGTTCGATGTCCGGAAGACATAGTTGTCCTCGTCCGCCCCGAAAGGGTACACAATGAAGTCGCCTACGCGAAGAACATCGTGTACGGCGAACTTCTTCAGTGAACCGGATTGAGATTGGCAGTAGGCTAGGGGGCCTGCCCAAACAAAACTCCCCGTCGAGATTGACACTGGCAGTAGGCTAGGGGACCTGCCCAAACAAAACTCCCCGTCGTGATTGACTAGGCAGTAGGCTAGGGGACCTGCCCAAACAAAACTCCCCGTCGTGATTGACACTGGCAGTAGGCTAGGGGACCTGCCCAAACAAAACTCCTCGTCGTGATTGACTAGGCAGTAGGCTAGGGGACCTGCCAAAACAAAACTCCCCGTAGTGACTGATTAGGCAGTAGGCAATGGGACCTGCCAGAACAAAACTCCCCATTCTGATTGATGCGGCAGTAGGCTAGAGGGCCTGCCAAAACAAAACTCCTCGTAGATGTAAATAAGTTTTTTGTATATATGTAAATATATGGTCTCTATGTTTGCCGGCCTCCCCGTGGCGAGACTGGATACGTCATGCTTGCATTTAAAGCATTGACAAACTAACGGGCAAACAACAGTTTAAACAACAATACATTATTACCAAATAATTTGACACAAGTATAAACACAACTAAATATACAAAGATGTACACGACATTGAAGATCAACATTAACCAACGATTGATGTAATTTTGTTAATTAAATATGGTCTCCACGTTTGCCGGCCTCCCCGTGGCGAGACTGGATACGTCATGCTTGCATTTAAAGCATTGACAAACTAACGGGCAAACAACAGTTTCAACAACAATAAGTTATTACCAAATCATTTGACACAAGTATATACACAACTAAATATGCAAATTTCCACACGACATCAGAGAATATCATTGACTGTAATTTTGCTGTAATAGCTGTAATTTTGTTAATAATATATGGTCTCCGTATTTGAGCATTGACAAACTAACAGGCAAAGAACAGTTTTATCAACTAAAAGTTACTAGCAACTAATTTGACACAAACATATGTACCGCTAAATCTCCCAACTTGCAGCCGTGATGCGTAAACAATATTAGTAACGGTTTGACCGCTATCGACCCCGAAATCTCAATTTTCACGTAAAAATTAAAAGAATTTCGCACGTAATCGCGTTTCATGGCCTACCCAAGGGAGATACAGCAATATATTACTTGAACTTTATTGTAGACCACATTATACACTAAATATTGTTTGATAATGTGTTTCCCACGAGAAAGGACACAGTGGAGGACACGTAAATTTAAAACCTCAAGTTCGAATTTAACCAACAACCGAATCCCTCCTGTCCCCGAATTCCGCTTATCCCCGAAATTTGCAAGCGCACATCATGGGGGCCTGGGGCGTAGCCCCCAGCGAGCCGAAGGCGAGTCTAATATATATACAACCGCATGTGTAACTGACTGACTGACTGACTCACGTATACTAAATTCTAACCTACTTCCAGATGAGTTAGAGACTTGAAATTTGGTACACAGATAGCTTTCCACGTGTAACCACCAGGAAAATCCCGAAAAGTGAGAATTTTTCATTTTCAAACCCCTCAAAAAAATTCCCAAAAAATCGCGCATTCTTCACCCCTGCAGGCATTTTTTGTAAGCCCGATAGCGGGCGAACCGTTGGAGCTAGCTCGGATCTGACGGAAAATTCATGGTCAGGAATGAAGTGAACTACAAAAAAGGTCTAATGACTTTTTGCTCTATCTTCCATGGTTAAGCGACAAAACGCTCGAACATTTGAAATTCCAGAGATTTTTCGATAAAAATAATGTTTCAAGCCCGATAGCGGCCGAACCGTTGGTCGTAGCTCTCAAATCTGATTGACCCATCAAATTAGCAAATTGCGCGATCTACAGAAAAGGTCCAGTAATCTTTTGCCCTATCTCGATTGGTTTGGCCGAAAAAAACGTGATTATGTACAATTTGGTGTAACTTTTTACGCGAAACTTTTGTTTTTGGGGTCGATAGCGGCGAAACCATTTGGTCGGAGGTCAAAATAAGACTAACGTTTTATTTAGGAAATAAGATGACCTACAAAAAAGGTCCCAGTGACTTTTTTACTATATTTCCCTTAGTTTGACCGCAAAACGCGATTAAGTGAAAATATTGGAACATTTTCGCCTAAAAATTTTACATTCCGGGCTTGATAGCGGGCTAAACGGTTGGTCGTAACTCAAAAACAAATTTTAAACGGGATTTAGGAAATCACGTGATCTACAGAAAAGGTTCAGTGACTTCGGGAGTTGGCTGAGCGTTAGCTAAGCGTCAATAGTAGATAGGGGACAGAGGAATATTTATTTATGTTCACAGACACAATACCCTCTAAAAAAGGCCCAAGTGTGTCATTAACCCCCGGTAATATTAACCCCCCCCCCGGGATTTCCTGGTATGACCTGATAACCTCCTGTACATTCAACCCCCTGATGTGTTAACCCCCCCTGGTAACATTAAACCCCCCCCCAGGGAATTTCCTGCCATGACCTCATGTCCGAATTTTACCAGTCACCAAATCTCTTAACCCCCCCACCCTGGGAAGATCCTGGTATGACCAGATAACCCCCTGGAGACTTATCCCCCCGGTAACGTTAACCCCCCCCTGGGAATTTGTTCATATGACCAGACAATATCCTGGACGAAATTAAACCCCCTCTTGTCTTAACCCTCCTTAAACATTAATCACCCACCCAGGGAATTTCTCGCCTTGACTAGATAGTCTCCTGGTGATATTAAACCCCCTTTTCGACTTAAAATACTGCCTTGAGGTCGGTTTTTATTATGTTTATACTAAACAATTCAAGATAGCTGACCCGTGCAGACTTTTCTTCTCCCGAGCTCATCTTCTGGCTAAACCATAGGTCGTAGATCAGATCTGAGGGCACAATCGAAAGACAAAATTAATTTTGTCGTATCTCTAACGGTTTTAACCGCAAAATGCCTCAAAGTCAAAAGTTTTTACGAATCCGGAAAAAAAAATCTATGAAAAAAAGGTCAATTTTTAAATCCCTTGTCATTTACTTAATGTCCGGACTTAACCAGTCACCGAATTCCGCTTATCCCGAATTTGCAAGCGTTTACTTTGGGGGCCTGGGGGCGTAGCCCCCAGCGAGCCGAAGGCGAGTCTAATATATATACAGCCGCATATGTAACTGAACTGACTGACTGACTGACTGACTGATAGGGTATACAAATTCTAACCCACTTCTAGAAAGTGCTGGAAAACACCAAATTTCGTACACACGTAGGTGGATTCTTCAAAACGCACCGGGAAAAAGTCTGAAAACCAGATTTTTTTACTTTTGAACCCCTCAAAAAAATTCCCGAACGGAACCCTGTTTTGCCCTTGCAGGCTGCCCTTTGAAGCTCGATTAGCGGGCGAACCGTAGGAGCTAGCTTCAATCTGACGAAAAATTTCATTGTCAGGAATGAAGTGAAACTACAAAAAAGGTTCTAGTGACTTTTTTGCTCTATCTCAATTGGTTTGGCCGCAAAAAAGCGATTACATTAAAATATTTGGAATTTTCGACTAAAAATTTACCTTTCGGGCTCGATAGCGGCTAAACGGTTAATCGTAGCTCAAAACAAATTTTCAATGGGATTTAGTAAACAGCGTGATCTACAAAAAAGGTCATGTAACTTTTTTGCCCTACCCTCAAATGGTTAGGCCGCATAACGCGTTTTAAAGTATTGATTTTCTAAGTTTTACGTGAGATTTTGTTTTCTGGGTTTTATTGCCGCCAAACTCCTAATTGTAGCACAGAATAAAAATTTGATTTTTTTTACTAATTAAAGCGATCTACACAAAAAGGTCCAGTGACATTTTGCTCTATCTTCAATGATTTAGCCGTAAACGTGATTATGTTGAAAACTTCACTTAAAAACTTACCTTCCGGGCTCGATATTGGCCGAACCGTTGGTCCTAGCTTATATGTTAAACTTTTTTGTAAGTAGCTATTGATAGGATCTACAAAAAAGGTCCAGCAGCTTTCTGTCGTTTATCTTTCCGTAAGCCTGATAACGCTCTAAATGGCTAATTCTTTGTCGTCACTTTTAGGTGTTTTAAATTTTGCAACTATAATTGGGTGCGATTCGTGCTGGTTCCAGATTGACCTTGTATTACTAAGTTAACGAGTGACTAAAACCCCCCTCCACATCGGAAGTTGGCTGAGCGTTATTGAAGCTTAAATAGTAGATAGGGACAGAGTGTGTTTTTTCTATTTAATTTTATGAAATAATTAGTTCATTGTCAAAAACTCTGGGCGTGGAATTATAATTTCCGAAGTAATTTAAACCCCCCTGATCAACGTTTTATTTTGATAAAAATTCCTCGTGCCCAGACACAAATTTACTAGAAAAGTACCACGCCACGCCTTCTTTAACCCCCGAGAACATAAACCCCCCCTCCCGGGAATTTCCTGGTTGATGAACTCCTGATTAAAATTAAAACCCCTGATCAACTTAATAATCTGATAAAGGTAGTTTTAAATTGATTCACACTATATTCTGTTTACACAACAGCTGACCAGTGCAGACTTTTATCCCAAGCGTTGTACCGACTAACGAGAGATCGTAGCTCAAATCTGAGGGTCACAATCGAAAAACAAAATTTAAATTTCCGACAAGAAAGGTCCAGTCACTTTTTCCTCGTATCTCTAACGGTTAAGCCACAAAAGGCCTTGAAGTCAAAAATTTAAATTAATCTGGAAAATTCGATAAAATGGGTCAACTTTTAACTCCCAAATCCCTAATCTTAAGCTCGGACATAACCTTTCCCCGAATACCGCTTATCCCCGAATTTGCAAGCGGACATCATGGGGGCCTGGGGGCGTAAGCCCCAGCGAGCCGAAGGCGAGTCCTATATAGATATACAACCGCATGTGTAACTGACTGACTGACTGACTCACTCACGTATACTAATTCTAACCTACTTCCAGATGAGTTAGAGACTTGAAATTTGGGTACACAGATAGCTTTCCACGTGTAACCACCAGGAAAATCCCGAAAAGTGAGAATTTTTCATTTTCAACCCCTCAAAAAAATTCCCAAAAAATCGCGCATTCTTCACCCCTGCAGGCATTTTTTGTAAGCCCGATAGCGGGCGAACCGTTCGAGCTAGCTCGGATCTGACGAAAAAATTCATAATCAGGAATGAAGTGAACTACAAAAAAGGTCCAGTGACTTTTTGCTCTATCTTCCATGGTTAAGCGACAAAACGCTCGAACATTTGAAATTCCAGAGATTTTTTCGATAAAAATAATGTTTCAAGCCCGACAGCGCCCGAACCGTTGGTCGTAGCTCAAATCTGATTGACCATCAAATTAGAAAATTGCGCGATCTACAGAAAAGGTCTGGTAACTTTTTGGCCTCTCTCCATTTGTTTGGCCGAAAAACGTGATTATGTACAATTTTGTTGTAACTTTTACGTGAAACTTGTTGTTTTTTGGGGTCGATAAGCGGCGAAACCATTGGTCGGGAGGTCAAAATAAGACCAACGTTTTATTTAGGGAAATAAGATGACCTACAAAAAAGGTCAAGTGACTTTTTACTATAATTCCATTAGTTTGACCGCAAAACGCGATTAAGTGAAAATATTGGACATTTTACGCCTAAAAATTTACATTCCGGGCTTGATAGCGCTAAACGGTTGGTCGTAAACTCAAAACAAATTTTAAACGGGATTTAGGAAATCACGTGATCTACAAAAAAGGTATCAGTGACTTCGGGAGTTGGCTGAGCGTTAGTGAAGCTTCAATAGTAGATAGGGACAGAGTGTTCTTTTATTTAATTTTTATGAAATATTAATTCATTGTCAAAACTCTGGCGGTGGAATGGTAATATCTAAAGTAATTTTAACCCCCTTATCAACGTTTTATTTCCATAAAAATTCTTCGTGCCCAGACACAAATTTACTAGAAAAGTACACGCGTTCTTTAACCCCCGAGAACATAAAACCCCCCCCTCCGGGAAATTTCCTGGTTGATGAACTCCTGATAAAATTAAAACCCCCCTGATCAACTTAATAATCGGATAAAGGTAGTTTTAAATTTATTTACACTATATCTGTTTACACAACTGCTGAGACCAGTGCAGATTTTTATCCCAAGCGTTTGTACCGACTAAACCATAGGTCGTAGATCAAATCCGAGATCTTAGTCGAAAGATAAAATTAAATTTCCGACAAGAAAGGTCCAGTCACTTTTTCTCGTATCTCTAACGGTTTGGCCGCAAAATGCCCTTAAAGTCAAAACTTTGGTTAAATCTGGAAAAATTCGATAAAATGGTCTTCTTTTAACCCCAAAAGATCCCTAATCTGATGATCAGACATAAACTTTCCCCGAATACCGCTAATCCAGTTAAACGAGTGAATACACCCCACATTAGAAATTGGCTGAACGTTAGCTAAGCGTCAATAGTAGATAGGGACAAAGTGAATTTTTATTATGTTTTACAGACACAACACCTTCTAAAATAGACCCATGTGTCATTAACCCCCGGTAACATTAGCCCCCCCGGAAAATTTCCTAGTATGACCAGATAACCTCCTGAGTAACATTAAACCCCCTGAAGTATTAACACCCCCCGGGTAACATTAACCCCCCCGGAATTTCCTTGTCATGACCTCAGGTCCAAATTTTACCAATCACCAAATCTCTTAACCCGGGGGGGGCCTGGGAAGTTCCTGGTATGACCAGATAACCCCAGATAACATTAACCCCCCCGGAAGTAACTGGTATAACCAGATAAACTCCTGAATGCCTTAACCCCTGGTAACATTAAACCCCCCCCCGGGAATTTCCTAGCAATGACCACATGTCCGAATTTTAACAATCACCAAATCACATTATCCCCGAATTTGCAAGCGTACATCATGGGGGGCCTGGGGGCGTAGCCCCCAGCGAGCCGAAGGCGAGTCCCATAATATATACAGCCGCATGTGTAACTGACTGACTGACTCACTCACTGACTGACAGATATATACAAATTCTAACATAGTTCTAGAAGTGCTGGAAACTTGAAATTTGGCATGCAGGTACCTTTCGCAATATAACCCAGAGGAAAAGTCTGAAAACCGGACTTTTTTACTTTTAAACCCCTCAAAAAAATTCCCAAAAAATCGCACATTCTTTACCCCTGCAGGCCTTTTTTGTAAGCCCGATAGCGGGCGAACCGTTCGAGCTAGCTCGGATCTGACGAAAAATTCATGGTCAGGAATGAAATGAACTACAAAAAAGGTCCAGTGACTTTTTGCTCTATCTTCCATGGTTAAGCGACAAAACGCGGGAACATTTGACATTCCAGAGATTTTTTCGCTTAAAATGAATGTTTCGAGCCAGATAGCGGCCGAACGGTAGGTCGTAGCTCAAATCTGATTGACCCATCAAATTAGCAAATTACGTGATCTACAGAAAAGGTCCAGTGACTTTTTGCCCTATCTCTATCGGTATGACCGCAATACGCGATTATGTGCAAAATTTGTGTAATTTTCCTGTGCAAAATTATATTTAGGGCCCGATAACGGCCAATCGATTAGGCATAGCTCAAAACAAAACAAAAGAGCAACTTATAAAATTATGTGATCTAAAAAAAAGTTCCAGTCACTTTTGGGCCTATCTTTATTAATTCAGCCGAAAAATGTGATTATGTGCAAAATTTTTGTAAATTTCACGTGAAAATTTAGTTTCAGATATCCATTGCGGCCAAACCGTTGATCGTAGCCCAAAACAGATTGAAGACTGGACTTAGGAAATCACGTGATGTACAAAAAGGCTTCAGTTACTTTTTGCCCTATCGTCAATGGTTTGGCTGCAAATCGTGTTTAAATATAAACATTTTGTCATTTTTACATGAGATTTCTGTTTCTGGAGGCGGTAGCGGGCGAACTATTGGTTGTAGCTTGAATATTAAATTTTGATAACCATAAAATGATTAAATCTACAAAAGAGCCCACGCACCTTTTTTCGTGTGTCCTTGCGTAAGCCTGAAAAAATTCTCTTAAAAGCAAATTATTTATCGTGAATTAGCAATTTTTGGAGATGTTTCATTTATATGTGGCTGATATTTGTGTAACTCATTCCAGATTCAGATTGCACTTGCTTTGATAGGTTAAGGAGTGAATACAACTCCACATTGGAAATTGGCTGAGCGTTAGCTAAGCGTCAATAGTAGAAGGGGATAGAGTGAATTTTTATTATATTCACAGACAAAACACCCTCTAAAATAGACCTAAGTGTGTCATGAATACCTTGTAACATTAATCCCCCCCTGGAATGTCCTGGTATGACCAGATAACCTCCTGAGCAAATTAAACCCCCTGATGTCTTAACCTTTCGTAACATTAAACCCCCCCTTTTCCTGGCATGACCTCATGTCCGAATTTTACCAATCACCAAATATCTTAACGTCCCCCCCCCCGGGAATTACCTGGTATGAACAGATAGCCTTCTCAGTAAATAAAACTCCCTGATGTCTCGACCCCAGGTAATATTAACCCCCCCCCAGGGAATTTCCTGTCATGACCTCATGTCCAAATTTTACCAATCACGAAATCTCTCTTATTCCCGAATTTGCAAGCGTACATCAGATTTACCAATCACCAAATCTCTTAACCCCCCCCTGGAATTACCTGGTAAGAGCACGTAACATCCTGAGTAAATTAAACCCCCTGATGTCTTAACCCCTGGTAACATTATCCCCCACCCCCAGGGAATTTCCTGGCATGACCTCATGTCCGAATTTTACCAATCACCAAATCCCTCTTATCCCCGAATTTGCAATTTACCCTATCCTCGATGGTTTGGCCGCATTACGCGTTTTAAAGTATTGATTTTTTAAGTTTTACGTGAGATTTTGTTTTCTGGGCTTTATTGCGGCCAAACTTATAATTGTAGCACAAAATAAAAATTTTATTTTAATAGTAATTGACGCGATCTACAAAAAAGGTCCAGTGACTTTTTGCTCTATCTCCATTGGTTTGGCCGAAAAACGCGATTAAGTGAAAATTGTTTTAAAATATTCTCCTAAAAATATACCTTTTGGACTTGATAGCGGCTAAACGTTTAAAGTTAAAATAAAGTGAACATCGGTTATTAATACAAATTAATTCAATCAATAAAAAAGATCCAGTGAGTTTATGCCCTATCTCCATCTGTTTGGCTGCAAAACGCTATTGAACAAAGAACTTTTTTCGATTTTTCGACAACATTTTACTCCTGATCCGGTCGCGACCGAACGATCATCAATAGCTCAAATGTGTTTATATTGTCTGTTAGAAAATGAGTAGATCTACAAAAAAGGTCCTTTGTACGTTTCCCGTATCTTTAACGGTTAACCTGAAAATCAGAATAATATAAAATTAATAGATAGGGACGGAATGCTGTTTTTACTGAGCAGACTTTTAGTAAATAATAAATAGCGGCCGAACTAGAGGTTATATCAAAATTCTGAGGGCAGAACACCCAAAACAAATTATATTTCCTACAAGAAATGTCCAGTCACTTTTTATCATATCTTCAACGGTTAAGCGACAATACGTCATCAAAGTTAAAAGTTTGGTTCACGTTGTAAAACTGAGTCTATCCCTATCTACTATACTTGAAATGCAGGGTTCGCCTAGCTCTGTACGGTACGTAACAGAGTACCTTAGGCCGTGTGAAACAGAGGCTGATCTATTCGTAAATTCGTAGATAGGGACGGAGAAATTTTCGAATACAAAACATTCTGAAAGCTTTGAATTGTTGGAACACTACTTGATTAGTCGTCCAAGTTACTTGTTTATTTTAACTCTTGTTATTATTCATTTGTTCACGGTAAGGACTATGTCATTTTATTGCGTTGCTAAGGGCTCTTTCCATCAAGGGAATGAGCAGTTGTTTCCGACGAGCAAAAACTCCCAGTGCACTGCGATTTCTGCTTGTGCCCTTGCCTGGAAGACTCTTAGATTGGAATTTTCTACAGCGGCTATCGATACGATTCTCATCACTGGTGATCGTATTTACAAAACATTGCGAGATGAGAATCGTATGGGTGGAAACCGGTATTTGTCTCCTGATGAGCTTCCTACCGATTTTCTCATTCATGAACAATCCGTATCCGTTGTAGAAAATTCCTATGTGCACGACGCTCTGTATCCTTTGGCAGTGGGAGATATGGGTGACTGTATTTTATCTCTGTCTAATGTTTTGGAGGGTTTGATGGCCGGGGATTTTGAAAACATTGGGTTTCTCTTCACGGGACAAACGGTTACAGTTGCTTTTTGGCGCTCCCAGGAACAGCTGTACTTGTTTGATCCTCATCCAGTGAACGAGGACAGAGTGTACGATTTGGCTGATGAACAAAAAAACCTTGCCCGCCTCTTCCAGTGCGAGAACTATTCAGCACTGGCCACGTTATTGTTGTCAAATGCTGCTCTGGATGGGTCAGTGAGACAGTTCAGTGTAACTAGATTAAGATTTTCTATGCCGGCCCTTAGTTACAGTGAACCGTTACAGATAAATTCAGAAACATTCGAAATTAAACCACTAGCATGTAATACACGGTCTAAACGCCACAAAGAAAATGATTTTGAATATGCCAGAGTTAAAAATATTCCTAAGGTAGTTTTATCCCCATTAAAAAGTGTGATTAAATGTAAAACCATTGGAAGACCGAAGAAAATACGTCGTGGACGCCCTAAAACACTCACAACAACGAGAGACGAGCAAGTGAGAGAGGCGAGCAAAAGATACGTTCAGCGGAATCCTAAAATAAGTCGTGACACAAATCGTAAATATCTAGCACAAAACCCCGAAATCCACAGGAAAGCAGTCCGTATTTATAGCCTACAGCATCCTGAAGTCCACAGAGAATCTGTTCGCCGATACGACGTGCAGCATCCTGAAGTCAACAGAGATGCTGTCCGCCGTTATAGCCTACAGCATCCTGAGGTCAACAGAGATGCTGTCCGCCGTTATAGTCAACAGCATCCTGAAGTCCACAGAGAATCTGTTCGCCGATACGACGCGCAGCATCCTGAAGTCCACAGAGATGCTGTCCACCGTTACAGTCAACAGCATCCTGAAATCCACAGAGAAGCTGTTCACCGGTACTACAAACAAAATGTGGAAACATGTCGGGAAAAAGTTCAGGGGTTCCGTTTGTTAAATCCTAAGCTAGCCGAACTTCGTCACTTGCCAATTTCACTTGCTCGGCTCATCGTTGCCCACGGACCAATGGCACATTGGAGTGGTGCATTACTTTACAATATTAACAACTACAAGCTAAAGAAAACCTGCCTTTGGAATGATGACGTATTTATCTGTCCTCACTGCCAAGCACCTTTGTTCGCGGAAGAAGAAGATAGAAAAAAGTGGTGTTGTGGAGAGGGAGCATACAATGTGACCAATTTACCACCTCTCAATGCATCATTCTACTCTAACCGACGCTTCCTCGACAGAGCGCGTGCTTACAATGACCTCTTTGCTCTCTGTGCCCTCGAAATTTCTGGCGGATACCGGCACCCAAGTGGCCTCTCATTCTTCAAAATCGAAGGGAGGATGTATCACCAGGTGTACAGCTTGGACGCCCCCGGCCAAAGGTTTGTTACTGCGGGCGGTGACGTCCAATTCGTAAATCGGTGCCGCCTTTACATCGACGATGGCGAAGAACGCAGGAACATTGCCATTAGTAGATCACTTGATGCCGCCACAGTGGACGAAATTAAAAATTATTTAGATTCGTTAAACCCTTATGTCCATGACTTCCGGCGGTTAAGTGATGAGCCCTTGGTAAACGCTCACTTAGAATTCCAGATTACAAGTCGAGCTACTCATGGCAATGTTCTTGGTGACAGGCAAAGAGGTATTGAAGTGCACGCCGTGCTTAGTTGTGATGACGCAGTCACTGAGCCTCGTAGGCTCACCGTCTGGAAAGTGGGGGCTGGAAGACCTTCTACCATCGATCTCTTTAGTCCTCTGATGGAGCCCTTCCAGTACCCACTTCTCTATCCGCAAGGCACTTTGGGTTGGCACATCGGCATGCTGGATAATAACGGGAAAAAACTTTCCCAATATAACTATTCACGTTGTCTCTTGCTCTCCAATCCTCGTTTTTCTTATCTTGGCCGTCTTTCTCAAGCGTGGCAGGTCGAAATGTTTGCGAGGTTTGAAGAGGAGAGACTTCGTTTCATAAAATATTCCCAGTCAAGGTCTTCAGCCCAAAATGCCATGCGGATAGGACAGCTGAATGAACTTCTTGATGCTCAACGTAATAGTCTGGCAGGAAGGCAGGTTAGAGATGACATAGCAGGAGACGAGACCGTCCAAGGTGAGGGTGGGGCACAGCCTGGCAAAGTTTACCTCCCAAGTACGTTCACTGGTGGGCCCAGGTACATGAAAATCCATTACGAGAACGCGATGGCTCTCGTCACACGCCTGGGTTCACCAACGTACTTCCTAACATTCACGTACAGTGCGACTTGGGAGGAAAACAAGAGAGCGTGTCCTCACGGCAGTGGACGCAGTGACCCTAGCACGGCTTGCAGAGTCTTCCAGATCAAACTCCTCGAGCTTCTTCGAGATCTGCGGAGCGGAGCGATGTTCGGCTGCACGAACTATATCGTCTACGTCATCGAAATGCAAATGAGGGGCCTTCCTCATGCCCACATTGTGTTTAAGATTGACGGAGACGGTCCAGTACAAGCAGACGAAATCGACTCTGTAATCCGCGCGGACATCCCCTCGGAAGAAGAAGCCGGTGGAAGACTCAGGAAGTTGGTGTTGCAGCACATGATCCACGGTCCTTGTGGCACTGATCATCGCACCGACTTCCTGTGCTGGGACGCTGTGAAGGGTTACTGCACAAAGTTCTATCCCAAGCCTTCATGCCAGACAACCCACGTAGATGATAGAGGATTCGTTCAGTACAGGCGGGACTATAGTAATACTGGTCAAATCAAGTCACGCAACAGGTCTGTTACTGTTCACGATGGATGGGTTGTGCCATATAACGCTGCACTACTGCTAAAGTATGAAGCACACATTAACTTGGAGCTTGCGTCTACCCGTCGCGTCATCAAGTATCTATTCAAATACCTGATGAAGGGTGGATCACTTCAAAATGTCACCGTCACTCCTTTGTGGCAACAAGAGGACGAGGTAGAACACTATGTGACTAAGAGAATGGTTGGTGCAAGCGACGCATGCTGGCGTCTCTTGGACTTCCCAATCTCAAAGTCAGAGCCAACAGTTGAGTGTCTACCCGTCCATCTTGAGGGTAAACAGCACGTCTGTTTTCGTCCCGGTGATCTCACCTCCGCGATAACTAGATCAAGCTCCAAGTTAATATTGTATTTTAACAGACCTGTTGATAAAACTTTTGACAGTTTAACTTACCTGACATTTTTTGAGAACTACATTATTCATGACAAAAGACCAAAAACAGAACCTATATATGAACATCAAGACGGGAAACACTTCGTCACACCTCGCCAGCGTGGAGGGAAGGTATGTAGGGTCTTTTGGGTCTCGCCTAATCGTGGAGAACTCTACTACCTTCGGATGCTCCTCTTGTCAACACCTTGTCGCGGCTACTCCGACCTCCTGTCACGCGGTGGTCCTGATTGCCGTACGTTCCAGGAGGTTTGTCGTCAGCTCGGCTTGATTGAGGACGAGGATGAGTACCGCGAAGCGCTGCGAGAGGCTTCTGGGTTCATGGTCGCTTCGAGGCTTCGTTCCTTCTTCGTGCTCCTTTGTAATATGGGTGCTCCTGCAGCAATTCTGTGGGATTCCTTCCGTGACACCCTTTGCGAGGACCACTTGGAAAGGAGCCCACTTGACCCCGAAAGAGCGTATACACTTTCCTTGATCGATATCGATCGCAGTCTACGTCGGCAGGGATTGTCTTTATTGGATTGTGGTCTCCCCGACGTGCAGGATGACACGACGGAAGTGGGAAGGGAGCTGTTGGACTATGGCGAGAACCAACAGCGGGCCATTGTCGAGGAATGGGAACAAAAGCTCTCAGAAGACCAGAGACGCGTTCTGCAACACGTGCGTTCCCTTCTCGACAACCCCGGTGACCGCCGATCCTCAAGAGTAATCTTCCTCGATGGTCCCGGGGGATATGGCAAAACGTCACTTCTTCGTGTCATACTGGCACACGTGCGTAGTTGTCGTCAGATTGCACTGGCCGTCGCCAGCTCGGGCATCGCTGCTGGAAACATGCCTGGTGGTTCAACGGCTCACAGCATGTTCCGGCTTCCGCTCGATCTGGGCGACGGGTCTGGCGTTTGGAACATAACCAACGGGTCCCAGCGCGCAGAACTGATAAGAGCTGCACAGCTCATCGTCTTCGACGAGGCCCCGATGGCCCATCGCTACATCTTTGAGATCCTCGACCGCTCGCTTCGAGATCTCATGAACCGTGATGAGCCATTCGGTGGCAAGATCTTTCTGTGCTCTGGAGATTTCCGGCAGATCGCACCCGTTGTTGTAAAGGCACGAACGGCAGATGCCGTCGCGTGCGTTTCACTTCGGGCCTCGCGTCTGTGGCGACTGTTCCGCGTCTTCTCTTTGACGACACCGCACAGGACGAGCAGTTCCGTTGACTACTCTGACTTCCTTCTCGCAGTAGGCAACGGCACTGTTCCGTCCACAACTTTCGGGGAGGGTAGAGAGAGTGACACACTTATTCCCTTGGCCGAGGTGAGGTATGTCACTGCATTACAAGTCCTCATCTCAACCGTCTTTCCTGCCGACGTACTCCGCGATCCCGATCAGTGTGCTCGTCGTGCGATCCTCTCGACTCTGAACGTGAACGTTAGAGAGATCAACGACATAATTTTGAACTCTGTAGACGGTCGCCTTCATGAGCTGCGAAGCGCCGACACTGTGGACCGTGAAAACGATGACAATCTTGCTGTTGAAGTCCCTCTACTGAACCAGGCTACAGGCAAGGGTGTTCCTGATCACGTGCTGCGACTTAAGATCGGCTCAGTGTGCCTCATCATGAGGAATCTAAACATCGCTGACGGCCTTGTAAACGGCACTAAGGTCATTGTGACGGCTATAACCAATCGGTTGATTACCGTCAGACGCCCTCACGACGCGCAACCTATCGGTATTCCTAGAATAATCTTTAGGTTCGCGATCGTTGAAGGTTCGCCGTTACTTGTCCGTCGACGTCAGTTTCCTCTGATGCTGGCATACGCGATGACCGGCCACAAGAGCCAAGGTCAGACAATAGATCAGGTCGGAGTCGATCTTCGCACTGATTGTTTCACTCATGGCCAGCTGTACGTCCTGCTCAGTAGAGTTCGATGTCCGGAAGACATAGTTGTCCTCGTCCGCCCCGAAAGGGTACACAATGAAGTCGCCTACGCGAAGAACATCGTGTACGGCGAACTTCTTCAGTGAACCGGATTGAGATTGGCAGTAGGCTAGGGGGCCTGCCCAAACAAAACTCCCCGTCGAGATTGACACTGGCAGTAGGCTAGGGGGCCTGCCCAAACAAAACTCCCCGTCGTGATTGACACTGGCAGTAGGCTAGGGGGCCTGCCCAAACAAAACTCCCCGTCGTGATTGACACTGGCAGTAGGCTAGGGGACCTGCCCAAACAAAACTCCCCGTCGTGATTGACTAGGCAGTAGGCTAGGGGACCTGCCAAAACAAAACTCCCCGTAGTGACTGATTAGGCAGTAGGCAATGGGACCTGCCAGAACAAAACTCCCCATTCTGATTGATGCGGCAGTAGGCTAGAGGGCCTGCCAAAACAAAACTCCTCGTAGATGTAAATAAGTTTTTTGTATATATGTAAATATATGGTCTCTATGTTTGCCGGCCTCCCCGTGGCGAGACTGGATATGTCATGCTTGCATTTAAAGCATTGACAAACTAACGGGCAAACAACAAATTCATTAATACATTATTACCAAATAATATGACACCACAAGTACATACGCAACTAAATATGCAAAGATGTACACGACATTGAAGATCAACATTAACCAACGATTGATGTAATTTTGTTAATAATATATGGTCTCTATGTTTGCCGGCCTCCCCGTGGCGAGACTGGATACGTCATGCTTGCATTTAAAGCATTGACAAACTAACGGGCAAACAACAATTTCAATAACAATACATTATTACCCAATAATTTTACACAAGTACATACACAACTAAATATGCAAAGATGTACACGACATTGAAGATTAACATTAACCAACGATTTATGTAATTTTGTTAATAATATATGGTCTCCACGTTTGCCGGCCTCCCCGTGGCGAGACTGGATACGTCATGCTTGCATTTAAAGCATTGACAAACTAACGGGCAAACAACAGTTTCAATAAAAATACATTATTACCCAATAATTTTACACAAGTATATACACAACTAATTATGCAAATTTACACGACATTGAAGAATATCATTAACCAACGATTGATGTAATTTTGTTAATAATATATGGTCTCCACGTTTGCCGGCCTCCCCGTGGCGAGACTGGATACGTCATGCTTGCATTTAAAGCATTGACTAACTAACGGGCAAACAACAGTTTCAACAACAATAAGTTATTACCAAATCATTTGACACATGTATATACACAACCAAATATGCAAATTTCCACACGACATCAGAGAATATCATTGACTGTAATTTTGCTGTAATAGCTGTGATTTTGTTAATAATATATGGTCTCCGTATTTGAGCATTGACAAACTAACGGGCAAAGAACAGTTTTATCAACTTAAAGTTACTAGCAACTAATTTGACACAAACATATGTAGCGCTAAATCTCCCAACTTGCAGCCGTGTTGCGTAAACAATATTAGTAACGGTTTGACCGCTATCGGACCCGAAATCTCAATTTTCACGATTTTCGCACGTAATGGCGTTTTACGGCTGTAAGGGAGATACAGCAATATATTACTTGAACTTTCTTGTAGACCACATTATACACTAAATATTGTTTGTTAATGTGTTTCCCACGAGAAAGGACACAGTTGGGGACACGTAAATTTAAAACCTCAAGTTCGATTTTAACCAACAACCGAATCCCTCCTGTCCCCGAATTCCGCTTATCCCCGAATTTGCAAGCGTACATCATGGGGGCCTGGGGGCGTAGCCCCCAGCGAGCCGAAGGCGAGTCCCATATAATATACAGCCGCATGTGTAACTGACTGACTCACTCACTGATAGGCGATACAAATTCTAACCCACTTCTAGAAGTGCTGGAAACACCAAATTTGGCACACACGTAGCTGGAGTCTTCAAACCACCGGGAAAAGTCTGAAAACCGGAATTTTTTTTATTTTGAACCCCTTAAAAAAAATTCGCGAACTGACCCCTTTTTGCCCTTCAGGATTTTCTTTGAAGCCCGATAGCGGGCGAACCGTTGGAGCTAGCTCGGATCTGACGAAAAATTCATGGTCAGGAATGAAGTGAACTACAAAAAAGGTCCAGTGACTTTTTGCTATATCTCAATTACTTTGGCCGCAAAACGCGATTACATTTAAAATTCCATTTTGAAATTTTCGCCTTAAAATAATTACCTTTCGGGCTCGATAGCGGCCGAACCGTTGGTCGTAGCTCAAACAAATTTTCAATGGGATTTAGCAAATTGCGTGATCTACAAAAAAGGTCCTTGTAACATATTGCCCTATTCCCAACGGTTTGGCCGCATTACGCGTTTCAAAGTATTGATTATTTAGGTTTTACGTGATATAATGTTTTTTGGGCTCTATTGCAGGCGAACACCTTATTTTTACGGCAGATTAAAAATTTGATTTTATACAACATAATGCGATCTACAAAAAAGGTCTTGTAACTTTTTACTCTATCTTCCATGGTTTAGCCGTAAAACGTGATTATGTTGAAAATTTCACTTAAAAACTTACCTTCCGGGCTCGATATTGGCCGAACCGTTGGCCCTAGCTTAAATGTTAATTTTTTTGTAACTAGCTATTGATAGGATCTACAAAAAAGTTCAGCAGCTTTCTTTCGTTTATCTTTCCGTAAGCATGATAAATGCTCTAAATTGTAAATTTTTTGTCGTCACTTTTAGTTGTTTTAAATTTTGCAACTATAATTAGTGCGCTTCATGCTGGTTCCAGCTTGACCTTGTATTACTACGTTAACGAGTGATTAAAACCCCCTCCACGTCGGGAGTTGGCTGAGCGTTAGTGAAGTTTCAATAGTAGATAGGGACAGAGTGTTTTTTTATTATGTTCAAAGACACAACACCCTCTAAAATAGGCCCACGTGTGTCATTAACCCATTGTAAAATTAACCCCCCCCCCCCCGGGAATTTATTCATATGACCAGAAAATATCCTGACTAACTTAAACCCCCCTGATGTCTTAACCCACTTTAACATTAATCTCCCCCCCCCCCCCCGGAATTTCCTGGCATGACAAGATAAACCTCTGAGCAAATTAAACCCCCTAAACAACTTAAAAATAATGACTCAGGGTGGGGTTTTTGTTATATTTACACTACACAATTCACAATAGCCCACCAGTGCATTCCTTTCTCCACAGCTCCGTACTGGCTAAACCAGACGTCGTAGCTAAAATCTGAGGCCAGAATCGAAAGATAAAATTAAATTTCCGACAAGAAAGGTCCAGTCACTTTTTTCTCGTATCTCTAACGGTTTAAGCCGCAAAAGGCCTTTGAAGTCAAAACTTTAAATAATTCTGGAAAATTCGATAAAATGGGTCAACTTTTAAACTCCCTATCCCTAGTCTTAAGCTCGGACATAACCTTTCCCCAAATTCCGCTTATCCCCGAATTTAAGGCACTTACTTTGGGGGCCTGGGGGCGTAGCCCCCAGCGAGCCGAAGGCGAGTCCCATATATTATACAGCCGCATGTGTAACTGACTCACTGATGTATAGATACAAATTCTAACATACTTCTAGAAGTGCTGGAAACTTGAAATTTGGCATGCAGGTACCTTTCGCAATATAACCCAGAGGAAAAGTCTGAAAACCGGACTTTTTTACTTTTAAACCCCTCAAAAAAATTCCCAAAAAATCGCACATTCTTTACCCCTGCAGGCCTTTTTTGTAAGCCCGATAGCGGGCGAACCGTTCGAGCTAGCTCGGATCTGACGAAAAATTCATGGTCAGGAATGAAATGAACTACAAAAAAGGTCCAGTGACTTTTTGCTCTATCTTCCATGGTTAAGCGACAAAACGCTGGAACATTTGACATTCCAGAGATTTTTTCGCTAAAAATAATGTTTCGAGCCAGATAGCGGCCGAACGGTAGGTCGTAGCTCAAATCTGATTGACCCATCAAATTAGCAAATTACGTGATCTACAGAAAAGGTCCAGTGACTTTTTGCCCTATCTCTATCGGTATGACCGCAATACGCGATTATGTGCAAAATTTGTGTAATATTTCCTGTGCAAAATTATATTTGAGGCCCGATAACGGCCAATCGATTAGGCGGAGCTCAAAACAAAACAAAGAGCAACTTATAAAATAATGTGATCTACAAAAAAGGTCAAGTAACATTTTACACTATCTCCATTGGTTTGTCCGCAAAACGCTAGTAAGTGAAAATATTTGGAAATTTTCGCCTACAAATTTACATTCCGGGCTTGATAGCGGCTAAACGGTTGGTCCTAGCTCAAAACATGTTATTTAATAAGTTTTAGTAAACGACGTGTTCTACAAAAAACGTCCAGTAACTTTTGGCCCTATCCTAAATGGTATGGCCAAAAAACCTGTTCAAAAGGAAATATTTTATACTTTTTAGGTGAAAACTTTGTTTTCTGTAGGCGGGTAGCAGCCGAACCATTGGTCATAACTTAAATCCTACATGTTCTATAACTAGACAATCTAGATATCTAAAAAAGGTTAGGTAGCTTTTTGTCGTATATCCTTACGTAAGCCCTAAAACCTGTCTCTTAATGGCAAACTCTTGGTCGTATTTAGCAATTTCAGGAGTTGTAAATATGATGCGACTGTAATTTGTGCAATCCGTTCTTGTTCTGGATTTAACTTGTGTTACTAATTTAACGAGTGACTACAACCCCACATTATAAGTTGGGCTGAGCGTTAGCTAAGCGTCAATAGTAGATTGGGACACAGTAAATTTTTATTATGTTCACAGACACAACACTCTCTAAAATGGGTCCAAGTGTTATTAACCCTCGGTAAAATTAACCCCCCCCGGGGATTTTCTTGTATGGACAGATCTGAGTAAATAAAACCCCCTGATGTGTTAACCCCCCGGTAACCGTTGATCGTAGCCCAAAACAGATTGAAGACTGGACTTAGGAAATCACGTGATGTACAAAAAGGCTTCAGTTACTTTTTGCCCTATCGTCAATGGTTTGGATGCAAATCGTGTTTAAATATAAACATTTTGTCATTTTTACATGAGATTTCTGTTTCTGAAGGCGGTAGCGGTTTAGCGGTCGAACCATTGGTTGTAACTTAAAGAATAAAATTTTGGATTTAATGAAATATTGAATTTTACTGGTAGATGAATTCCTGATTAAATATTAAATTAATTACTGATATTTTCATCGATGAGTTGAGGAACCAATTTAATAAGTCAAATTGTAATTTTAAAAATATGGCAAACTTTTTACTTATTTGAGACATTAATATATATTATATATATATATATATATATATATATATATATATATATATATATATATATATTGGATAATTTCTGTGCGTCTGTAGATAGTTATAAAACTCTGATGGCTATAAACGGGTTTGAGAGTTTAATACGGGAGCCAACACGAATTACAGAACAGTCTAAAAGTTGCATCGATCATGCTTATATGAGAGTGTCCAGTAAGAACAGGATTATTGTAGACGTGTCTCTGTGATACACGCGGACATCACAGACCACTACATGGTCTGTGTGGGCGTGCAGGTATGCGGTGCGCGGGGAGAGGGTGGCGAGCCTGTGCTGTCCTCGCTCCGCTACCGCACTGATTACGATCGGCTCGATCAGCTGTTGGATAGATAGCGCAGACTGGTCTCTTGTCTATAATCAGGTAAATGCGTCTTTGGCGTTTGATGAGTTTTTGGGAACTTTACAAAGTTTCTTATTACAAAGTAGAGTGGAATTACGACAGATTAAATCAATGTAAATTTAAAAAACCCGCGGATTACTAATTTTATTTGTTAAAAAAATTAAGAGAAGGAGCTTATTATCAAACTGGTTAAGAACCACCCAAACAATACCGAATTGAAACTATTACTTAAAATTTAGAAATAGACTTCATACATACAAGAGCAAAAAAATAATTTTTATAACGAAAGTTTGAAAATTGCAATAGAAACTCCAAAGGCACTTGGAAAGTTTTGTAAGAAGTGACTGGTCAAGCTAAAAAAAAATCAAACAGACTATAACACTAGACATAAATCACACATTGATTTCTGATCCATTTTCTGTTGCAAACTATGAAGTGATCTACAACAAAGTACCAGTGACTTTTGGCCATATCTCTATTGGTTTGGCCAGCATTACGCGTTTAAATGTATTGATTTTTTAAGTTTTACGTGAAAAGATTATTGGCGGACCTGATAGCTGCCTAGCCGTTGTTCCAACGTAGTTCCAAACCTTAATGGGAAGTAGTAAATAAAGTAAACTGCAAAAGATGTTCAGTGAGTTTTTGCCCTATCTCTTACTATTAGGCGAGAAAAACGCTCGCATAGTCCATATTACGGTGACGTTCGCGTTTTAAAACAATGATTTGAGCTCGATAACGGCTGGATTAGTGACAGTAGCCAAAGTTTAATTTCATTGTCTGTTAGGAAATTGGGAGATCTACAAATAAGGTCATTGTACATGTTTCATGTATCTTTAACGGTTTTACCCAAAAATGGAAATGTTTTGAAGATACTGACAGAATACGCGATTTTACCGTACATACCTTTAGTTACTAGTAAATAGCGGCCAAACTAGAGGTATATAAAAAAATCGAGGTCAAAAACACCCAAAACAAATTATATTTCCTAGAAGAAATGTACAGTCACTTTTTATCATATCTTCAACGGTTTAAGCGACAATACGTCTTCAAAGTTAAAAAGTTTGGTTCACGTCGTAAAACTGAGTTTATCCCTATCTACTTTATTTGAAATGCAGAGTCCGTTGTAGAAGTGATGGAAACGTGAAAGTTTTGCACGCACGTCGCTCGTATCTTCAAACCTCCGGGGAAAGTCTGAAAACCCGATTTTTTTTTCTTTTGAACCCGTCAAAAAAATTCCTGAACGGACCCCTGTTTTGCCCTAGCAGGCTTTCCTTTGAAGCCCGATAGCGGGCGAACCGTTGGAGCTAGCTTCGATCTGACGAAAAATCGTTGGTGGAGAATGAGGTGCTCTACAAAAAATGTCCAGTGACTTTTTGCTCTATCTCCATTGGTTTGGCCGGAAAACGCGATTAAGTGAAAATTGTTTTAAATATTCTCCTAAAAATATACCTTTTGGACTTGATAACGGCTAAGCGGTTGGTCGTAGCTCAAAACACATTTTCAAAGGGATTTAGGAAATCAGGTGATCTACATAAAAAGGTCAAGTAACATATTGCCCTATCCGCAATGGTTTGGCCGTATTACTCGCGTTTTAAAGTATTGATTTTTTAAGTTTTACATCAGATTTTAGTTTCTGGGCTCTGTGTCAGCGGAACCTTTGTAGTTAGGGTAGATAAAAAAATCGCAATTTAATACGAAACCAATGGAGTCTACAAAAAAGATCCAGTGAGTTTATGCCCTATCTCCATCTGTTTGGCTGCAAAACGCTATTGAACAAAGATTTTTTTTCGATTTTTCGACAACATTTTACTCCTGATCCGGTCGCGACCGAACGATCATCAATAGCTCAAATGTGTTTATATTGTCTGTTAGAAAATGAGTAGATCTACAAAAAAGGTCCTTTGTACGTTTCCCGTATCTTTAACGGTTAACCTGAAAATCAGAATAATATAAAATTAATAGATAGGGACGGAATGCTGTTTTTACTGAGCAGACTTTTAGTAAATAATAAATAGCGGCCGAACTAGAGGTTATATCAAAATTCTGAGGGCAGAACACCCAAAACAAATTATATTTCCTACAAGAAATGTCCAGTCACTTTTTATCATATCTTCAACGGTTAAGCGACAATACGTCATCAAAGTTAAAAGTTTGGTTCACGTTGTAAAACTGAGTCTATCCCTATCTACTATACTTGAAATGCAGGGTTCGCCCAGTTCTGTACGGTACGTAACAGAGTACCTTAGGCCGTGTGAAACAGAGGCTGATCTATTCGTAAATTCGTAGATAGGGACGGAGAAATTTTCGAATACAAAACATTCTGAAAGCTTTGAATTGTTGGAACACTACTTGATTAGTCGTCCAAGTTACTTGTTTATTTTAACTCTTGTTATTATTCATTTGTTCACGGTAAGGACTATGTCATTTTATTGCGTTGCTAAGGGCTCTTTCCATCAAGGGAATGAGCAGTTGTTTCCGACGAGCAAAAACTCCCAGTGCACTGCGATTTCTGCTTGTGCCCTTGCCTGGAAGACTCTTAGATTGGAATTTTCTACAGCGGCTATCGATACGATTCTCATCACTGGTGATCGTATTTACAAAACATTGCGAGATGAGAATCGTATGGGTGGAAACCGGTATTTGTCTCCTGATGAGCTTCCTACCGATTTTCTCATTCATGAACAATCCGTATCCGTTGTAGAAAATTCCTATGTGCACGACGCTCTGTATCCTTTGGCAGTGGGAGATATGGGTGACTGTATTTTATCTCTGTCTAATGTTTTGGAGGGTTTGATGGCCGGGGATTTTGAAAACATTGGGTTTCTCTTCACGGGACAAACGGTTACAGTTGCTTTTTGGCGCTCCCAGGAACAGCTGTACTTGTTTGATCCTCATCCAGTGAACGAGGACAGAGTGTACGATTTGGCTGATGAACAAAAAAACCTTGCCCGCCTCTTCCAGTGCGAGAACTATTCAGCACTGGCCACGTTATTGATGTCAAATGCTGCTCTGGATGGGTCAGTGAGACAGTTCAGTGTAACTAGATTAAGATTTTCTATGCCGGCCCTTAGTTACAGTGAACCGTTACAGATAAATTCAGAAACATTCGAAATTAAACCACTAGCATGTAATACACGGTCTAAACTCCACAAAGAAAATGATTTTGAATATGCCAGAGTTAAAAATATTCCTAAGGTAGTTTTATCCCCATTAAAAAGTGTGATTAAATGTAAAACCATTGGAAGACCGAAGAAAATACGTCGTGGACGCCCTAAAACACTCACAACAACGAGAGACGAGCAAGTGAGAGAGGCGAGCAAACGATACGTTCAGCGGAATCCTAAAATAAGTCGTGACACAAATCGTAAATATCTAGCACAAAACCCCGAAATCCACAGGAAAGCAGTCCGTATTTATAGCCTACAGCATCCTGAAGTCCACAGAGAATCTGTTCGCCGATACGACGTGCAGCATCCTGAAGTCAACAGAGATGCTGTCCGCCGTTATAGCCTACAGCATCCTGAGGTCAACAGAGATGCTGTCCGCCGTTATAGTCAACAGCATCCTGAAGTCCACAGAGAATCTGTTCGCCGTTACGAGTCAACAGCATCCTGAAGTCCACAGAGAGGCTGTTCACCGGTACTACAAACAAAATGTGGAAACATGTCGGGAAAAAGTTCAGGGGTTTCGTTTGTTAAATCCTAAGCTAGCCGAACTTCGTCACTTGCCAATTTCACTTGCTCGGCTCATCGTTGCCCACGGACCAATGGCACATTGGAGTGGTGCATTACTTTACAATATTAACAACTACAAGCTAAAGAAAACCTGCCTTTGGAATGATGACGTATTTATCTGTCCTCACTGCCAAGCACCTTTGTTCGCGGAAGAAGAAGATAGAAAAAAGTGGTGTTGTGGAGAGGGAGCATACAATGTGACCAATTTACCACCTCTCAATGCATCATTCTACTCTAACCGACGCTTCCTCGACAGAGCGCGTGCTTACAATGACCTCTTTGCTCTCTGTGCCCTCGAAATTTCTGGCGGATACCGGCACCCAAGTGGCCTCTCATTCTTCAAAATCGAAGGGAGGATGTATCACCAGGTGTACAGCTTGGACGCTCCCGGCCAAAGGTTTGTTACTGCGGGCGGTGACGTCCAATTCGTAAATCGGTGCCGCCTTTACATCGACGATGGCGAAGAACGCAGGAACATTGCCATTAGTAGATCACTTGATGCCGCCACAGTGGACGAAATTAAAAATTATTTAGATTCGTTAAACCCTTATGTCCATGACTTTCGGCGGTTAAGTGATGAGCCCTTGGTAAACGCTCACTTAGAATTCCAGATTACAAGTCGAGCTACTCATGGCAATGTTCTTGGTGACAGGCAAAGAGGTATTGAAGTGCACGCCGTGCTTAGTTGTGATGACGCAGTCACTGAGCCTCGTAGGCTCACCGTCTGGAAAGTGGGGGCTGGAAGACCTTCTACCATCGATCTCTTTAGTCCTCTGATGGAGCCCTTCCAGTACCCACTTCTCTATCCGCAAGGCACTTTGGGTTGGCACATCGGCATGCTGGATAATAACGGGAAAAAACTTTCCCAATATAACTATTCACGTTGTCTCTTGCTCTCCAATCCTCGTTTTTCTTATCTTGGCCGTCTTTCTCAAGCGTGGCAGGTCGAAATGTTTGCGAGGTTTGAAGAGGAGAGACTTCGTTTCATAAAATATTCCCAGTCAAGGTCTTCAGCCCAAAATGCCATGCGGATAGGACAGCTGAATGAACTTCTTGATGCTCAACGTAATAGTCTGGCAGGAAGGCAGGTTAGAGATGACATAGCAGGAGACGAGACCGTCCAAGGTGAGGGTGGGGCACAGCCTGGCAAAGTTTACCTCCCAAGTACGTTCACTGGTGGGCCCAGGTACATGAAAATCCATTACGAGAACGCGATGGCTCTCGTCACACGCCTGGGTTCACCAACGTACTTCCTAACATTCACGTACAGTGCGACTTGGGAGGAAAACAAGAGAGCGTGTCCTCACGGCAGTGGACGCAGTGACCCTAGCACGGCTTGCAGAGTCTTCCAGATCAAACTCCTCGAGCTTCTTCGAGATCTGCGGAGCGGAGCGATGTTCGGCTGCACGAACTATATCGTCTACGTCATCGAAATGCAAATGAGGGGCCTTCCTCATGCCCACATTGTGTTTAAGATTGACGGAGACGGTCCAGTACAAGCAGACGAAATCGACTCTGTAATCCGCGCGGACATCCCCTCGGAAGAAGAAGCCGGTGGAAGACTCAGGAAGTTGGTGTTGCAGCACATGATCCACGGTCCTTGTGGCACTGATCATCGCACCGACTTCCTGTGCTGGGACGCTGTGAAGGGTTACTGCACAAAGTTCTATCCCAAGCCTTCATGCCAGACAACCCACGTAGATGATAGAGGATTCGTTCAGTACAGGCGGGACTATAGTAATACTGGTCAAATCAAGTCACGCAACAGGTCTGTTACTGTTCACGATGGATGGGTTGTGCCATATAACGCTGCACTACTGCTAAAGTATGAAGCACACATTAACTTGGAGCTTGCGTCTACCCGTCGCGTCATCAAGTATCTATTCAAATACCTGATGAAGGGTGGATCACTTCAAAATGTCACCGTCACTCCTTTGTGGCAACAAGAGGACGAGGTAGAACACTATGTGACTAAGAGAATGGTTGGTGCAAGCGACGCATGCTGGCGTCTCTTGGACTTCCCAATCTCAAAGTCAGAGCCAACAGTTGAGTGTCTACCCGTCCATCTTGAGGGTAAACAGCACGTCTGTTTTCGTCCCGGTGATCTCACCTCCGCGATAACTAGATCAAGCTCCAAGTTGTTATTGTATTTTAACAGACCTGTTGATAAAACTTTTGACAGTTTAACTTACCTGACATTTTTTGAGAACTACATAATTCATGACAAACGACCAAAAACAGAACCTATATATGAACATCAAGACGGGAAACACTTCGTCACACCTCGCCAGCGTGGAGGGAAGGTATGTAGGGTATTTTGGGTCTCGCCTAATCGTGGAGAACTCTACTACCTTCGGATGCTCCTCTTGTCAACACCTTGTCGCGGCTACTCCGACCTCCTGTCACGCGGTGGTCCTGATTGCCGTACGTTCCAGGAGGTTTGTCGTCAGCTCGGCTTGATTGAGGACGAGGATGAGTACCGCGAAGCGCTGCGAGAGGCTTCTGGGTTCATGGTCGCTTCGAGGCTTCGTTCCTTCTTCGTGCTCCTTTGTAATATGGGTGCTCCTGCAGCAATTCTGTGGGATTCCTTCCGTGACACCCTTTGCGAGGACCACTTGGAAAGGAGCCCACTTGACCCCGAAAGAGCGTATACACTTTCCTTGATCGATATCGATCGCAGTCTACGTCGGCAGGGATTGTCTTTATTGGATTGTGGTCTCCCCGACGTGCAGGATGACACGACGGAAGTGGGAAGGGAGCTGTTGGACTATGGCGAGAACCAACAGCGGGCCATTGTCGAGGAATGGGAACAAAAGCTCTCAGAAGACCAGAGACGCGTTCTGCAACACGTGCGTTCCCTTCTCGACAACCCCGGTGACCGCCGATCCTCAAGAGTAATCTTCCTCGATGGTCCCGGGGGATATGGCAAAACGTCACTTCTTCGTGTCATACTGGCACACGTGCGTAGTTGTCGTCAGATTGCACTGGCCGTCGCCAGCTCGGGCATCGCTGCTGGAAACATGCCTGGTGGTTCAACGGCTCACAGCATGTTCCGGCTTCCGCTCGATCTGGGCGACGGGTCTGGCGTTTGGAACATAACCAACGGGTCCCAGCGCGCAGAACTGATCAGAGCTGCACAGCTCATCGTCTTCGACGAGGCCCCGATGGCCCATCGCTACATCTTTGAGATCCTCGACCGCTCGCTTCGAGATCTCATGAACCGCGATGAGCCATTCGGTGGCAAGATCTTTCTGTGCTCTGGAGATTTCCGGCAGATCGCACCCGTTGTTGTAAAGGCACGAACGGCAGATGCCGTCGCGTGCGTTTCACTTCGGGCCTCGCGTCTGTGGCGAATGTTCCGCGTCTTCTCTCTGACGACACCGCACAGGACGAGCAGTTCCGTTGACTACTCTGACTTCCTTCTCGCAGTAGGCAACGGCACTGTTCCGTCCACAACTTTCGGGGAGGGTAGAGAGAGTGACACACTTATTCCCTTGGCCGAGGTGAGGTATGTCACTGCATTACAAGTCCTCATCTCAACTGTCTTTCCTGCCGACGTACTCCGCGATCCCGATCAGTGTGCTCGTCGTGCGATCCTCTCGACTCTGAACGTGAACGTTAGAGAGATCAACGACATAATTTTGAACTCTGTAGACGGTCGCCTTCATGAGCTGCGAAGCGCCGACACTGTGGACCGTGAAAACGATGACAATCTTGCTGTTGAAGTCCCTCTACTGAACCAGGCTACAGGCAAGGGTGTTCCTGATCACGTGCTGCGACTTAAGATCGGCTCAGTGTGCCTCATCATGAGGAATCTAAACATCGCTGACGGCCTTGTAAACGGCACTAAGGTCATTGTGACGGCTATAACCAATCGGTTGATTACCGTCAGACGCCCTCACGACGCGCAACCTATCGGTATTCCTAGAATAATCTTTAGGTTTCGCGATCGTTGAAGGTTCGCCGTTACTTGTCCGTCGACGTCAGTTTCCTCTGATGCTGGCATACGCGATGACCGGCCACAAGAGCCAAGGTCAGACAATAGATCAGGTCGGAGTCGATCTTCGCACTGATTGTTTCACTCATGGCCAGCTGTACGTCCTGCTCAGTAGAGTTCGATGTCCGGAAGACATAGTTGTCCTCGTCCGCCCCGAAAGGGTACACAATGAAGTCGCCTACGCGAAGAACATCGTGTACGGCGAACTTCTTCAGTGAACCGGATTGAGATTGGCAGTAGGCTAGGGGGCCTGCCCAAACAAAACTCCCCGTCGAGATTGACACTGGCAGTAGGCTAGGGGGCCTGCCCAAACAAAACTCCCCGTCGTGATTGACACTGGCAGTAGGCTAGGGGGCCTGCCCAAACAAAACTCCCCGTCGTGATTGACTAGGCAGTAGGCTAGGGGACCTGCCAAAACAAAACTCCCCGTAGTGACTGATTAGGCAGTAGGCAATGGGACCTGCCAGAACAAAACTCCCCATTCTGATTGATGCGGCAGTAGGCTAGAGGGCCTGCCAAAACAAAACTCCTCGTAGATGTAAATAAGTTTTTTGTATATATGTAAATATATGGTCTCTATGTTTTGCCGGCCTCCCCGTGGCGAGACTGGATATGTCATGCTTGCATTTAAAGCATTGACAAACTAACGGGCAAACAACAAATTCATTAATACATTATTACCAAATAATATGACACCACAAGTACATACGCAACTAAATATGCAAAGATGTACACAGATGTAAATATATGGTCTCTATGTTTGCCGGCCTCCCCGTGGCGAGACTGGATACGTCATGCTTGCATTTAAAGCATTGACAAACTAACGGGCAAACAACAATTTCAACAATACATTATTACCAAATAATTTGACACAAGTACATACACAACTAAATATGCAAAGATGTACACGACATTGAAGATTAACATTAACCAACGATTTATGTAATTTTGTTAATAATATATGGTCTCCACGTTTGCCGGCCTCCCCGTGGCGAGACTGGATACGTCATGCTTGCATTTAAAGCCTCGACAAACTAACGGGCAAACAACAGTTTCAATAAAAATACATTATTACCCAATAATTTTACACAAGTATATACACAACTAATTATGCAAAGATGTACACGACATTGAAGATCAACATTAACCAACGATTGATGTAATTTTGTTAATAATATATGGTCTCCACGTTTGCCGGCCTCCCCGTGGCGAGACTGGATACGTCATGCTTGCATTTAAAGCATTGACTAACTAACGGGCAAACAACAGTTTCAACAACAATAAGTTATTACCAAATCATTTGACACATGTATATACACAACCAAATATGCAAATTTCCACACGACATCAGAGAATATCATTGACTGTAATTTTGCTGTAATAGCTGTGATTTTGTTAATAATATATGGTCTCCGTATTTGAGCATTGACAAACTAACGGGCAAAGAACAGTTTAATCAACTTAAAAGTTACTAGCAACTAATTTGACACAAACATATGTAGCGCTAAATCTCCCAACTTGCAGCCGTGTTGCGTAAACAATATTAGTAACGGTTTGACCGCTATCGGACCCGAAATCTCAATTTTCACGATTTTCGCACGTAATGGCGTTTTACGGCCTGTAAGGGAGATACAGCAATATATTACTTGAACTTTCTTGTAGACCACATTATACACTAAATATTGTTTCCCACGAGAAAGGACACAGTTTAAAGCTTTCACAAACTAACGGGCAAACAAAAGTTTCAACACCAATTAAGTTATTACCAAATCATTTGACACAAGTATACACAGAACTTAATATTCCAAATTTGTAACGATATGAAAGAACATCATTGACCAACGATGATAACTGTAATTCCGTTAAAAATATATGGTCTCCGTTTTGAGGGCCTCCCCGTGGCGAGACTGGATACGTCATGATTGCATTTAAAGCATTGACAAAACTAACGGGCATACAAGTTTTATCAACTATAAGTTACTAGTAACTAATTTGACACAAATATACGTACCGCTAAATCTTCCAACTTGCACACGTGATGTGTAAACAATATTCAATAAGTTATTACCAAATCATTTGACACAATTATATAAACAACTAAATTTGTACACGATATGAGTGAAACATCATATAACCAACGATAGCTGTAATTTTGTTAATAATATATGGTCTCAATGTTTGCTCGGCCTCCCGTGGCGAGACTGGATACGTCGTGCTTACATGACATACTAACGGGCAAACAACAGTTTTATCAACTAAAAGTTACTTGCAACTAATTTTGACAGAAATATATGTACCGATAAATCTCCCAACTTGCACACGTGATACGTCAACAATATTAGTAACGGTTAGACTGCTAATCGGACCCGAAATTTCAATTTTCGCGTAAAAAATTACAAGAATTTCGCACGTAATCCCGTTTTACGGCCTAACCACGGGAGATACAGCAAAATACTATTCGAGCTTTTTTGTAGACCCACGTTATGCACTAAATATTGTTTAATAATGCGTTTTTCCCACGAGACAGGACACTGTAGTGGGACACGTAACTTGAAAACTAGTCCGATTTTAACCAACAACCAAATCCCTCCTGTCCCCCGAATTCCGCTTATCCCCGAATTTGCAAGCGTACATCATGGGGGCCCTGGGGGCGTAGCCCCCCAGCGAGCCGAAGGCGAGTCCTATTATAATATTACAGCGCGGGCCATGTGAAACCACTATTCATCCACTCACTGACCTGACTGGATATATTGTATAACAAATTCTAACCAAAGGTACTTCTAGATAGTGCTGAAACTCTTAAATTTTGCAACGCAGGGACCTTTTGCCGTATAACCCCCAACAGGAAAACAGTCTGAAAAACCGGAAAAGACTTTTTTTAACTTTTTAAAATAACCCCTCAAAAAAATTCCCGAAAGATATTCGCGGCATTCTTTACCCTTGCAGGACCTTTTCTCTTGTAAAGCCCGATAGCGGCGAACCGTTGGAGCTAGCTTCGGATCTGACGAAAGATTCGTTAGTCAGGAATGAAGTGAACTACAAAAAAATGGGTCCATGTGACTTTTTGCTCTATCTACTTTCCATGGTTAAGCGACAAAACGCTCCGAACATTTGACATTCGCAGAGGATTTTTTTTGATAAAAATAATGTTTCGAGCCCGATAGCGGCCGAACCGTTGGTCGATAGCTCAAATCTGATTGACCCATCAAATTAGCAAATTGCGGCGATCTAAACAGAAAAGGTCTAGTGATTTTTGTGGAACAGCGAGCCGAAGGCGAGTTGTTCCTATATACCCA